>NC_056732.1:1118794346-1118831846 GCF_019279795.1 Protopterus annectens | reverse complement strand
CTAGCTGAAGACAGTTGTAATGTATCCAGGAAGAAGGATGTACTGCTGAAAGACTTTATTGTACAAACAATATACATTATTGCTTGCACAAAAGTTTTAATATTTTAAATTAAAGGTTTGCCTGTTTGGGTACATGAGCTGTATTTTTAGGTTGACTCAACATTTGGTCTCTTAGTGCAACAGGCCCTCACCGAAGTGGTCAGACCTAATCAACTTGTTTTACATTTTAAAGGGAAAATGTCACACTAGATGTCACTTTGTAATATGTTTACAGACAGATTTTATGGCATTCAATGTGCAGAGAAAAGTAGCTGTAAAATTGATAGCCAGTATTTGGTCTGATGCAACAGTTCTGATTTTGTTGTCCGTTTTAATTCCAGTAATTACTACAGTCGAACTTCACTTAAACACCAACTTGTACACAAAACTGCTTAAGCCGTAACTCCTTAAATTTACCCCGTTTATTTAAACCCTAAAAATAAACCATGTTTTTCATCTAACTCAAGTGGGAGTGAATGAAATTGGTGTTGCAGTACGCATATGTATGTTTTTAAACATAGTCTAACCACTTGAGTCAGACGAAAAATGTGGTTTATTTTTAGCGTTTAAATAAACGGGGTAAATTCATGGAGTTACGTCTTAAGCGGTTTTGTGTACAAGTTAATTCCAGTAATGTTATAATCTGTTTAAGAATATTGAATACTGCTGTAATTTAAGAATGTAATGCAGTCCATTGTTTTAACCAGATCTGGCTCCATTTTCTGTAACATTTAATGTATGAACTTATTTGTAAGTGTATGTATGTACATTATATATGTGTATTTGTATATATATATATATATA
The DNA here is from genome assembly GCF_019279795.1 of Protopterus annectens. NCBI lineage: Eukaryota > Metazoa > Chordata > Ceratodontiformes > Protopteridae > Protopterus > Protopterus annectens. The sequence continues at coordinate 1,118,831,003 of NC_056732.1, read as the reverse complement.
TATATATATATATATATATATATATATATAGATATGTGGTGTACTATATATAGATATGTGGTGTACTATCACAGTCTTGAAACCCATAATCTTGAGACCATAATATCGAAGAAGCAAAATGCTGAAGACCACAATGTCTAAAAATCTTGAATAGTGAATTCCCCTACCGGTATGAATCTGGTAACGAGTGCTAACAGGAGTCCTGCAAAGGGGGGGGGGGTCAGTTCCAGGAGTGCGATTATTATGTTCTCATGATTATGAGTTTAAATATATGCAAGTATATGTGTGTGCGTGTGTGTGTGTGTGTTTGTGTGGATATAGATATAGATATATATATATATATATATATATATCTATATATATATATAGATATATATATATAGATATATATGTGTGTCTGTATACAGAAGTGTATGTATAGATATATGATCAACATCCGAAATATCGATATCAAAACATTGACATTAACAAGTACTGCTCATGCCCAGAGATTTAACCTTGGACCAGGCAAAACTACAAGTAGTACACCCCCCACACTCCCCTTTCTAGTTGTATGTACTTCTGAGACTGCTCAATCCCCAAGGAAAGGGGATCTTCCCCTAAATGGGAATTGTCGATCATAAGCACGTATCAATCATGTGTTTCTGTCTACTAGATGGTGTTCACGGATGCAAAGACGCGTGTGTGTGTGTGTGTGTGTGTGTGTGTGTGTGTGTGTGTGTGTGTGTGTGTGTGTGTGTGTGTGTGTGTGTGAGAGACAAACGTTTGCATCATGGCATGGCTTTATTGCTGAATTGTATTTATTGCTCATTGTTCTTAATGAACGTCTCAGCTTTCTGGAGTTGTTACTGTACTTGAGTTGTTGACAGTGCAGACAATGTCTTGTTCTGTGATAATCTAGTCATTTATTAAACCATTGTTGGAGATAGTTAATTTAAGATTTAATGTAACCCTTTTGAGAAGTTGCTACATTTGTTTTGTTTAGTCCTTGTTTACTGTATTGATACTTATTTTGATAAAAGCAAAATTGTTTGCTGTCAGAAATTTCAAACATGAAGCTGGCAGAGGTCTGGAATACAAGAGCTAGTGTTGTGTAGCAGGTGAAATATCTTTTGAAGAGATTTGGACAGAAAAAAAAGAAAACTAGGATCACATATACCTGCTTTCAAGTGTTTTTTCTGCCATGATTCAGTCCACTCGTGGACATTCATTCTCCGTGTTCTTCGTGTTTCACTGTTGCAGTCATTACATTAGGGTAATCTGCTGGCAGGTTGCCCTCAGTCGGCCTGATTAGCAAAGTCTTGGGTCCTGCATCGGTTGCTGTCCCTTCTTCCATGACGTCAGGTCGTCAGAGGTATAAAACATGCATCCAACGCCATTACATCAGTCTTTCTTGCCGTGCGGTGCCCAAAGCAGAAGCAGTTCGCAAGTGCCGGTCGGCAGACTCCTGAAATTTTCGTTTTCAAGTTTCAGAACCAAAGTTTTCAACTTAAAGCTAAGTACCCCGTTGGGGAAACTTTTTCTTGCTCCTTACCAATGTCAGTAAAAGTTAATAATTGCATTACTTGTGGAAAGCAAATACCTCACAAAGATTTTCATTCGTACTGTATTCCTTGCCTAAGCCCTGACCACGACGTACCTTGCTGTCGGTTTTGTGCTCTATTTAATCAGCGCACTGTCGTCAGTACATTTCTGCCTCTAAATATTTCGGTTCTCTGTTTAATTATCCAGAAATGTCATCGGTTAGCCATTTAACTACCGGGATTCCGAAAAAACGCAAAGATAAAGACAGAGACAGGCCGCCGAGGTCCAAAACTGCTGATGACGCTTCTAAGCCAGTCGCCAGTTCGCCAGTACTCAGTGAGCCACTTTCGCAGCCCCTGATACCCGCTACATCTGATTCGTAGGCCTCTACTGAGACCCATTCAGAGTCTGGTATGCTGCGAGATGCTTCACCTATGGTACTCGCGGATGTCTCTACCTTGGGTGGGTCCGGAGCCGATGAGCAGGCACCGGCTTCTGAAGGTGTATTCAGGCCTACAGACTTGAATATTAAATCAACTCCACCTTCATTACTAAGACCTAAATCTCGATCTATGTCTGTAAAACTGATGCCCAGGCCACATGTTCAGGCCCCTATGCCTAAAAAACAAAAGATCAGAATGGCTGAAGATCTAATTACTGTATTCAGGGGTAGTCAAGCCCCCCTGCCTAAAAAACAAAAGATCAGAATGGCTGAAGATCTAATTACTGTATTCAGGGGTAGTCAAGCCCCCCCCCCCCCTCTCCAAGAGCCCTAGGGCTGAGCTTGATTATGAATCTTCTGATCAGGTTTCTGTTTCTTCTGATTCTTCTAATGACCTGGATATGTCCATACCTACTTATGAGGATTCTGCTGCAGAGGATTCCATTCCCTCTGCTAACCCTCTTGACAATTTTTCTTTTGGGGAAACATTACATACCTTAAGGGAGCATTTCCACTGGGAAAGTCAGGAATTTTCTGATTCAAAAAAGAGGTTTAGGGATTTCTTTCTTCTGCCTCAGCATAGGCCTTTGGCTATACTTCCTGTACTACACATTGTTGTGTTTTCAGAATTTAGTATGGCCTCGTGATTCCCTGCCTCTGGCTCCTAGTAAACCTGACCAATACTACAGGGTTCCTGAGTCCCACAAGTTCCTTTTCAAATATCCTGTTGCAGATCCAGAAACCATTTCTCAGGGGCCCAAGGGCATTAAGGCTTCAACTGCTAAAAGTCCTACCCCTTGTGATAGAGACTCCAGGGCGCTGGATAGATGGGGTAAGAAGGTTTATACTTCTGTAACCTTGGCTGTCAGGGCTTTAAACTGCCAATTTCATATGTTAAAATATCAACAGCATATTATTGAACTGTTTAAACAGAAAATGATGTTGATTCCAGACTGTGTGGAAAATAAAGATTTACAGGATTTATTGCATTCTGATGAACAAGTTGGAAAACATACTTTGCAATGTGGTTTTGATTCTTTAGAGGCCTCCTGCAGGGCTGCTACTGGTCTGTGCTTAGAAGGCATGCTTGGCTTAAGGAGCAATCTTTGCCTGATCACGTTAAAGCAAAATTGTTGGATGCTCCTTTAAGTCAGGACTGCCTGTTTGGCAATAAGGCTGAAGAAATTCTAAAAAAGATGGAAGATAAAGCTAAATCTATGCAAACTGTTAAAGATTTCTTACAAGTGCAACCTCCAAGATTTAGTAGGCACTAGCCTAGTAAGAATTGGTGTTTTCCAGCTCCTTCCAGATCCTCTCAAGCCAAACCCAGACACACCAAAAGCACCAGGTTTCAGTCCCAGGGGACTCTCAGAACTAAGCAATGGGGGGCCTCCACTTCCAAATCTGGAAATAACAAGACACCCCCCCATGGTAAACAGTCTCAGTGACTTCCTTTTAAAATTTCCAAGCACTTACCTTTTAGCCGCCCCTTTGGGGGGAAAGATTGCTCTTCATGCAAAGAACTGGGAACTCATAACCCAGGACAAATGGGTTTTAAATGTAGTGTCCCAGGGATACAGATTTCATTTCCACACGTTACCAACACCAAACGGGTGGCCAGAGGCTCAAAAACAAGTACTTTCCCTCTTAAACATGGAGGCTATTCAACCAGTAGCAGAAGAGGAAAAGGGACAAGGTTTCTCTTCCAGGCTTTTTCTGGTACCCAGAAAAGACAAATCATGGCGTCTTCTGGACCTGTCTACTCTAAACACCTTTCTGGACATTCCAAAATTCAAGATGCTGACTCTTCACCAGTTAATTCCTATGCTAGGCAAAGATGCCTGGTTGTCAACTCTAGATTTAAAAGAAGCATACCTGCACATCCCAATCAGGGAATCTTGCAGAAGATACCTACGCTTCAAAACAGGCTATTTGCATTATCAGTTCTCTGCACTGCCCTTTGGATTGTCTACTGCGCCCAAGGTATTCACAAAGTGCCTGGCTCCAGATATTGCATTTTGCAGGCAAAGAAATATTCAAATATATCCATACCTGGACGATTGTCTAATTCAGGCAGAAAACCAGGGCATACTTTAAAACATCTGGCGTTTGTAAAAAGGGTACTAATTGTCTGGGGTACACCATAAATGAAAATAAATCACAACTGGTACCCTCTCTACAGATTACATTCCTGGGTACAAACTTGAATACAACTGCCCAGATGGCTTTCCTCACGGCAGAGAAGCAAATTCATTTGGTAACCTACTTCAAACAAGTGGCCACAAAAACCCTGCTATCTGCAAGACAAATACTGCAAGCCTTTGGGTTCATGGCCTCCTGCATTCTTCTAATTCCATATGCAAGACTGCATGTGAGGAATCTACAGTGGTACTTATGGAGTCAACATTGTCACAGTCTGGAAACAATGATTCCTATCATACCTTACCTACGCCTGGAATTTCTATGGTGGGCAGAGGCCTGCCACCAAAACAAGGGACTGCCATTCACACTACCCCCTGCCACCCAAACCCTAACTACAGATGCATCAGACTATGCATGGGGGGCTCACCTGGCAGGGAAGTGCATTCAGGGCAAATGGAACCCAAATCAAATGCACCTACATATCAATCAAAAAGAAATGTTAGCCGTACAGAATGCTCTGATAGACTTCAAGGACTACATTCTTCCAGGACAACTAATGGTAAAGATGGACAACGCCACGGTTATGTGGTACATAAACAAGTGGGGGGGGGGGTACACATTCTTACCCCCTCTGCAGACTAGCCATGGCATTGTGGAACACAGCCTTTAGCTACCAAGTGCACCTACAAGCTCAATTCTTGCCAGGAAAATTGAATACACAGGCAGACTGACTAAGCAGAAATCTCATGGACCCACATGAGTGGAAACTGGAACCACAGATTTTCAACATGTTGACAAGCAAATGGGGGAGCCCAGACATAGATCTGTTTGCCACCCCCCAGAACTACCAGTTGGATGGACAAGTTTTGCACAAGGACTCCCCACAAAGAAGCCTGGAAAGTGGATGCTCTGTCCTTCAGCTGGAAAAACCTATCAGTCTACACCTTTCCCCCTCAGCCTCTACTCTCCAAAGTTCTGCTAAAAGTCAAACAGGACAAACCAAGAATGATTTTGATTGTTCTAGACTGGCCAAGCCAACACTGGTACCCGTTCCTTCACAGTGTGTCGCAAATATCTCCATGGCACTTGCCTGAGACCCCTTCCTTGCTGTCTTGGCAGAAGAACCGAATTCTGCACCTTCCGCTTCCAACACTGAACCTTGCAGCCTGGCTAACCACGTAAATTCACCCTTATCATCCCCCAGCAAACCTGTGATGGATGTCATCTTGGAGGCGAGAAGACCTAGTACTAGAAAATCTTATGCTGACAAATGGAAAATATTCTGTGCCTGGAACCAATCTTTAGGGATGAGCAGCACCCAGTTTACCTCAGAATTTGCAATACATAACTGAGATGCTTCACAAGGGCCTGTCTTTTTCCTTTTTTTTTTTTTTTCGAGGACCAGTCCATCCTTCATGCCCAAGGTGGTTTCCAGTATGGCACTTAATCAGTCCATTCATTTGCCAACCTTCTTTCCCAATCCACAGAACAAAGGGGAATGGATTCTGCATTCCTTGTATGTGCAAACACAACTTAGATTCTACTTGGACAGTACTAAATCTCGAAGAAAATCTGAACAATTGCTGGTAGCATTTGCTGCAGGGGCAGAGGGGAAGGCTATTTAGAAACAAACCATTTCTAAATGGATAAGCCATTGCATTCATTTCTGCTATAAGCACCATGGAAAACCTATCTCACTCCACCAGGGCTGCATCTACTTCTGCAGGCTTTCTCAGAGGTGTTCCTACCAGGGATATTCTAGAAGCTGCTACCTGGAATTCTGTACATACTTTCACCAAGCATTATCATTTACCAATTTTCTCTAAATCCAGAGCTGGCTTTGCCACTGCTGTCTTGCAGGGCCTTATAGCTGTCCCTAATGCTGTATAAACTCCTCCTCCCAACCATAGCTTTGGGAATCTGCCCAAATGTAGTGACTGCAACAGTGAAACATGAAAAACATAGTACAGTTGTGTACACTTACCATAAATGTAAATGTTCGAGTGTATTCACTGTTGCAGTCCTGGTTACCCTCCCTCCAGCCCCCTACTTTTCTCTGGCTATACCTCTAATTTCTTTTACTATGCTTAAAAGCCTTTTTGGTGTATTTGCTTTTGGTTGGAGGTATATTTTTGTGTTTTTAATTTTATTTGCTCCCCATTAGGGGGGCACCTGACATCTGGGGCAAGAAAAACTGATGTAATGGTGTCGGATGCATGTTTTATACCCCTGACGACCTGACATCATGGAAGAAGGGACAGCAACTGACGCAGGACCCAAGACTTTGTTAATCAGGCAGACTGAAGGCAACCTGCCAGCAGATTACCCTAATGTAATGACTGCAGCAGTGAATACACTCTAACATCTACATTTATGGTAAGTGTACACAACTGCACTTTCCTGCTACCTTTCCAGTTCCAAAATCAGGGTGTTTCTCCATAGAATTGGCTTCAATAATTAGCTGGCAGATGTCAGTCTAGGGGGTCCAGTGTGTGTCTGCATGGGATGAAATGGTCAACAGGTGTCCTTTACCTGTCACCCCTCATTTATTGTTGTGGCTACCATGGCAGGAAAAATGTTTATCTCCAGGGTTTGCCCATCTCTGATGATTTGTGATGAATCACTTGTGAGATTTTGAGCAGACTAATTGAGCGCCTTGGTCATTTTGGTTAAGCAACAGTATGAAGTCTTGTAAACTTGTTCAGTGTTATGCTAGCAAAGCCCAAGCAAGGTGAAACGATTAAACTCAGAGCTCCTGACAGATGCTAGTTTTGAAAGAAAAACAAAATTGTTCCAAAGAGAAGTATTGTTAGAAAAGACAGGATGGGCAAGTCAGATGGCACAGGGATCAAATGACAACTTTTAAAACTGTCAAGACCTGCAAATGTCCGTTCTGTTGTAAACTGTGTCTTACATGACTGAATGCACTGGGGTCGTGAAAGTAACTCCCATCATTCTAGATTAGTGAACCTCTGGGAACTGTTACAAGAAGTAGAAGAAGTGAAACATCCATAAAAACTGAAATGTAGAAAACTACTATGTAAAGAAACTCTCAGATCACTTAAGGCAGCTCTGCAAATAAGTACACTGAAAAACGTAGACAGCTGCTGCACCATGGAAGAGGATTTATAAGAGAAACTAATTGGATAATTAACCTGCAAGTGGATAAAGCTTCTGGCTTAAATGGAGTGGTTCCCCTTAAACCTGTATTGAAGGGGTGGAGGCTTCTTAAATGATTGTGGATTGGCTGAGACGTACATGTAATTGGACATTTTTTACAGTTGAAATGTGGATCTGAAGAAGGTTTTATACTGAAAGTGTTCATCCTATTTTAGTTTTATAGTTGATTTAAACGTTTATTGTTTTGTTTTATTCAATAAATCCTCTTCCATGGTGCAGCAGCTATCTACTTTGTTCAGGGAAATAGAGAAAACTGGTAGTGGTAGAGAAAATAGTTCAATGGCAATGTGATAAAACTGGATGATGAAAAACAAGTTATGGAAAGTGAATTTCCGGTTCATCAGAATCTCAGAACATGTGCCAGGTTCATATTTTTTATAGCAGGGCTGATCATGAGGTTCTTTAGCCTGACCACAAGACAAATGCCAAAAATCAAGAAGTTTTATATTACTAAGAGACACTCCAGAGAAGTATGTATGTGCCTGCCTACACTCACAGCAAAAGGGAAATCCTACAGCAGGCATGAGCAATATAAGCTAGATTTGTATGACAAGTTATTTAAGCAGAAAAAGACTGCAATGTAGAACAGATGGGCTGAGGATTCTGCAGCTAAATACATACATAGGCTACCTGGTGATTTTAGCTGCCTGTGGAAAGATGAAAGAATCAGACTGCAAAGTGAAGAGAATTTTAACAAATGTAGGCGTTGGTTACACAAGAAAAGAAGCAGTAAACAAGAGGAACATAAAAACAGTTTAAATTTGATAGCAATCCTAGATTGGAGTAGGAACAGAAACGGACAATGGAAAAATGCATCAGTACCAGTTCAAGAGCAGGAACTAGGCCCACCTGTGGAGGAAGAAACACAAGAGAAGAGAATGTGGAAACATTGATACATTGATCACTCAAGAGGTAGAGGAAGCATATGCAAAGTCAGAGATAAAAACCTTGGCAAAAGTTAATGGAATAATAAGGACAAGTGCAAGGATATAAGCCTAGAGTAATGGCACACCAAAAGGATCTAAAAGTCTTCCACAAAGCAATTCAGAAAGAGTATTTATCATGGTAGAATCAGGAAGGAGAAGTGGAGATAGGGGACTGTACAGGACAAGAGGTGTAGGCTGAAGAAGGCTGAGATGCTCAGACAACCTCTTGCTTGGGGTATGGAAGTCTTGATAAAATTGGACAGGACACAAAAGAAGGATACATAAAGAATGCAGCACCTGCTTCACAGGAAAGAGAAAGGAGTTGAGCAAAAGGCGAACTGCCATTGTCATCTGGAGGGAAGGACCTTTGAAGGACAGTGCTAATGAAAAGGTAACATTATCTGTTTAGCTTAAATAGCACCATTAAAAGATCCATTGAATCACAATTCTGGTGGGCTGTTGCATGCTGAACTGGCATATGAACTTTGCCTGCCTCAGAGGTATGCATAGCAAATAAGTGGACAAAAAATGTAAGGTGCAATGAGGCTGTCATAGGTTTGGACAACATATAGACAAGTTTTTGTAATGTGGAGTGAATGAGAGGAGTGCATAAAGAAGATAACAGTCTGAGTGAGGAAAAGTTTAATTGAAAATGTTTTACTGTTAAATGCTTGATGCTGTGAAGGTCGAGGCGAAGCATTCACTGAAACCTTTCCCCAAAAGTAGGCATGCCAAATACCAGCAAGCCCCAAAACTATTTTGAATGTTGACACTCCCTACTGATCTGGACCCAGGATAAAGCACTAACATGGGCCCAGAATGGGGGCAAGTTTGGATGGTCTATAATGTCGGCATTCAACAGTCTGACAGTCAGAATGTGAAGTTAATGCAACTCGACCTTCCAAGTGTCAAGCATGTGATTGTAAACCTAATAAAATCCACCAGTGAATGTTGTAACCACGTGTATTGATTTAAGCCAACTGTATTTGATTAGGGACTAAGCAGAGGTTGTATGTAGCAAGGAGATTTTGAAATGTGACTGAAAAGGTAAAAGAAGTGGATAAAGTGGACCTAGGGAGAGGAGGCAACAAGGGGTGAAGTAACCTGCCATGAATAGTAAACGGAAATTTAAAAAAATGCTGTAGGAAAGATACTGGCTGGATCTTGGAGCAAACATGCTGAACATATAACCTAAGCAGTTCAGTGGAGTTTTAAGTAGGTTTATGGAGTGCATTAATAAAACAACAGCATATTTGCAATCCCCACATGAGATTGGGGAAAGTACAATCACTTACTTGCATGTCAATTTAATTAAGGACAAACCAAATAAAAGATATATAGCCAAAAATTTATAGAAAACCAACTTATTCAAATTCATTTCTAAATTTTACCAGTGCCCATAGTTGGCAACAAAAAGGCGGTGGTTAAGGGACAATTTTAAGGGCAGCTAAGATGGTGACTTTAGATCTGGATTTTGAAATTAAATGTGACAACTTAATAGGTATGTTTTCAAAAAGAGGCTATCCTATTGACGTTGTATGAATTGTATAAATAAGTTAAAAATAAGAGGTCTAATGGGTATTTTTCACCTATATTAGGGTATAATATGGAACAACTGCCTACTAATGGAAAAGAAAACGCTGTAGTTACCATGGTATTGTTTATAACATCGTATAATGTACATTTTCAAGAGATTAAGATGATTATGTCAAAAAATTGGATGGTAATACAGGAAGATGTGTAGATAAGCGGTAAACTGGAGCAAGGTTTCAAAATGATAGCAAGAAAAGGAACTAGTTTAAAAACCTTGCTGGAAAGGAATAAGTCAAGCAACACAGTTAGAACACAACAAGGCAGTGTGAGTAAGTGTGGTAGGTGCAATTATTGCAGGTATATTCAGGAAGGCCATCCTATTATAATAAAAGGAAAGTGTATACTATTAAAGGGAAATATAATTGCAGTTGTAAAGGTCCTGGTGTACATAGCTTTATGCTAAGAATGTCAGGCTTATGTAGGTAGAACTCGTATGCTTAAAGAAAGGATATATGAGCATACATATGAATAATGAAGCAAAATGTTAATGCACTTGCTAGGCATGTGCACGAATGCATGGATCATGAATTTAGGTTCTCAGTATTACAACAGGTTAAAATGCCTGAAAGAGGTGGTCTTTGGGAACTTCTGTTGGATAAAGCAGAACTAAGTTGGCAATTGAATTTATTTTCTTATGCCTGGCCAGGACTGAATGATATATGTAATGTTAGCACTGTATTGAAATTGAAAGCATTAAATAGATGATGAAATATTTTAATATATATTTTATTATCAACACCATATGGGTCTGTAGTTTGTTCAGGTTTATTAATTATGATTTTATAAAAACAGTGTATATAATATATATGTAATATGTATTTAAATTTATGTACTTAAATTCATATATATTCTTATTAGGAATTTTATGAAGTGTAATTTGATGGATTCTGTGACATCATTATTTTTGGCACCTTTTTTAATATTTAAACAATGATTGTTGTATTGTGTAATTGTCTGATGAAGTTTACCATTTAGTAAATGAAAAGCGCTTGGCAGCAAAGTCGTATCAGTCTGTATTCTGTTGAACTGCATATTTGTGTGTTTTTATACTGGTTTGTGCTGTTTTTCCTTTGGAGTAGTGACTTGGCATTCTCATGGATATGGAGGCTGGTTCTCAACCTTTATTTTTGCAAAACAATTTACAAAATAATTCAGATGAAGCCATGGGTAAATTACTTGAGCTTATAGCACGGCTCAATCAGCGTATGGATGCATTGGCTGTTATTGTGGAAGGAATAAAATTTACAAGTACTGTTGGGCAGGGCAGTCTGCAAGCTGGCTCTAATTTCCATTCCAAACAGCAACTACAAGTAACGTGAGAGAAGGCACGCTTGGATGCACAGGATGGTGTACGTACGGAGGAAGGTGTTCTAATACATGGCGTACATACGGAGGAAGGCGTTCTAATACATGGCGTACTTACGGAGGAAGGCGTCCTAATGCAGAGCCAAGAATATCTCAAGGAGGGTCACAAGTGATTTATGGACAACAGAATTATCCAGTTAGAGGTACAGCATCAGCTTTTGTGACGATAGCTGTTAATGAAGTGAGCGCTGCCCAGAATGAACAAAGACAGTCTCCTTTGCCTGGTTTTGATGTCCGACGTGAATCTATTGTAGTAAGTAACATGTATAATAATATAATGACTGAGCAAACTAATAATATGACTGTACAAGCTAACAGCTTTGGTATTGGTTATGCATCATGGGTTTGTAACCACACAGCTCGGACAGCATTAAATTGGAAACCACCTTCTATAAATGAATGGTTGGTTTGTGATAGTATTGGAAAAGAATCTGATGGTAATGCACATGAGGATGGGATGAATATAAAAAATTTGTTAGAACAGTTTGATACAAAATTGTATAAATTAAAAAAAATTACAGTTAGAAAATATGCATTTAAAAGAGTGTTTAACAAAGTTGTGCCAGAAGGATTGCGTACATGGTGCTACCCCTCAGGTTTGATTGATAAATCGTCTTTTCATATGGAATTGTTAGCCATGTACGATACACAGCTTTGAGCGTCTGGAAATGTTAATCAGATACAGTACAAAAAAAGTTGATGTATTTTTGCAGGAATGTAATGGTTTCGAAAATCAACTGCAGACTGAAATTAGTTATGAAAGGTATAAATATGAACATCAGAGAATTTATGAAAGTATTGAGGAACAGTTAATGGAATTGAAATGTAAGAAACCTAGTAAGTTATTAAGGGATAAGGAGCAATATGAAAAAGGTATAGCTTACCTAAAGCCCCCTAAGGTAAGAACGTTGCAAATTTCTCAAGAAACCCCTAATATTAATACAAGCACAAATGGGCAACAGGGATATGCACAGGATGAAACAAGGGCTAATAATGGTTCAATTCCACTACAGGAAGCGGAACAGTTTTGAGTCTGCGGAGACAGGTCTAAGGAGATCAGAAAGCTTAAAAACCGTGGTAATCACAACAATAACGGCAATAGGCAATATAATCAGGATTTTTACACACCTTCCAGGCGCAATCAGGGTGATTCCAATACCGGGGGAAAGAAAGGGAGAGGGGTTGCAATTGATTAATGATGCTGATGATCTGGAGTATGAGAGAAGAACAGAATGGTGATAATTATGCTACCAGTGCTATGCCTATAATCATTCATGACAGTACAAACAATTTCAAAGTTTATAATTTTTCCAGAACTGTTATTGATGAGGTTGATGTACTTATCAAAGGCCTTACTTTTGTTCCAGTAAAACGTCCTAGTTTAGCTGATATTTTAATTGATTTAAAGTTGTTTTTGAGAAAATGAAATCTAAAAATACTATTCAGGTTAAATAATGTACTGGATGATGGCTTATTTCAAGGAAGCAGCACATTTAACCCCCCATTGCACCCCACATTATTGCTATATGAAAAGATATGCGAGATTGATATTAGGCATACCTTTAGTAGAAGTGGGGCATTTGACAATTTAACGAATGAAGAAAGAAATAATTTGATATTTTTAATGCAACAGTCCTTAAGGATTATGAAACTGGATGGGGGGGTTATTGAACATGGATGTATTTGATTACAATAAAAGAATGTATGAAATATTAGCTCAAGCCACATACCAGGAAGTAATTAGGAATGAGGTTAACATACCCTGTAAGAAAATTGATGTCCTGCTTAACAATATGTTTCTTGAGAACAGAATAACTTTGGCTGATTATAATTATTTGAACAGTATCTCTCCAGTAACCCCTACCATTTTTGGAGCACCAAAAGTGCACAAAAGGTGTAGTAAATCCACCTATGCGGCCCAAAGTGGATGGACGCAATTACATCACCTATGCAACAGCCAAGTATCTTGACAATACAATGAAAAAAATATGCAACAAGTTGTTCCCAGATCTGCAAGGACTCCTGACACTTTTTAGATATTATGAATAAAAAAAGAGTATTTAAATAACAGTTTATTCCTTACAATTGATATAAAGGATCATTTTACATGTATACCTCATCGAGAACGGTTGGAAGCTATTAGTGTATTTTTGCAAAAGCAAGGGGTAGTAGAAACAAAGTTTAATTTGTATATTGATTTGTTTGAAATGATGTTAAAGAACAATTTAATTCAGTATAAGAATAAATATTTCTTGCAACAAGTCGGAGTAGCCATGGGGGGGGGGGTCACCATGCGGTATCATTTTTGCTAACATCGTAATGGCAGTCTGGGAAGAGCAACATATTTTCAATGGCCCTTTTGCCCAATACATCCAGGTATATTTACGATATTTGGATGATATCTTTATTTTCTGGCAAGGAGACCATGGAGTTTTAAGTAGATTTATGGCGTACATTAATAATACAACATATTTGAAATTCACACATGAGATTGGGGAAAGTACAATTAATTACAATTACTTGGATGTCAATTTAATTAAGGGCAAACCAAATAAAAGATATATAGCCAAAATGTATAGAAAACCAACTTATTCAAATTAATTTCTACATTTTATCAGTGCCCTTACAATTGGCAACAAAAAGGTGGTGGTTAAGGGACAGTTTGTAAGGGCAGCTAAGATGATGACTTTAGATCTGGATTTTAAAATTGAATGTGACAACCTAATAGATATGTTTTCAAAAAGAGGATATCCTATTGACATGTATGAATTGTATAAAAAAGTTGAAAACAAGAGGTCTAATGGGCATTTTTCACCTATATTAGGGTATAATGGGGAACAACTACCTACTAATGGAAAAGAAAAAGCTGTAGATACCATGGTATTGTTTATAACACCATATAGTGTACATTTTCAAGAGATTAAGATGATTGTCAAAAAATTGGATGGGCATTTTTCACCTATATTAGGGTATAATGGGGAACAACTACCTACTAATGGAAAAGAAAAAGCTGTAGATACCATGGTATTGTTTATAACACCATATAGTGTACATTTTCAAGAGATTAAGATGATTATGTCAAAAAATTGGATGGTAATACAGGAAGATGTGCAGATGGGGGTAAACTGGAGCAAGGTTTCAAAATGATAGCAAGAAAAGGAACTAGTTTAAAAACATTGCTGGAAATGAATAAGTCAAGCAACATAGTTAGAACACAACAAGGCAGTGTGAGTAAGTGTGGTAGGTGCAGTTATTGCAGGTACATTCAGGGAAGTCATTCTATTATAATAAAAAGAAAAATGTATAGTATTAAAGGGAAATATAATTGAAATTCTAAAGGTCTGGTGTACATAGCTTTATGCCAACAATGTCAGTCTTATTATGTAGGTATTACAACTCGTATGCTTAAAGAAAGGGTATATGAGCATACATATGCAATAAGGAGGCAAAATGTTAATAATGCACTTGCTGGGCATGTGCATGAATGCATGGATCATGAATTTAAGTTCTCAGTATTACAACAGGTTAAAATGCTTGAAAGAGGAGGTCCTTGGGAACTTTTGTTGGATAAAGCAGAAATTGCTTGAGAGGGGGGAAAAAAAGCAAAAGTTGACTAGAAGAACCGAAGATACGTTAGAAGGGAAGCAGAGACTGGATTTGGGAGATCGGGATAAACAGGAATAAAACCAACAACTTGGAAATTGACAGATAAGTGTGGGATTCAAAGCATTAATTATATTGTGAAACACGACAGAACAAGAAAACATGGAAATGTTGGACTTTTTTGACTTTATTAAACTTGTAGGAGACTCTAAAGCCTATGCCCTATTTCATGTCATTAATGTTTTGAGGTACACCTAGAGGAGGGAGGATAGAGTTAACTGTAAGTAAAACAAACTTTTGTTCTTGACAGTAATATTTTTGTATAGTGCATGATATCTGCATGCTATAGAGTAAAGTTTTGTCAATTGTTTTTAAGTGTAATGGGAATACTAAAGTAACCAGTTGTCCCTGTTTATTTTCCTTCTTTTCTCTTTCTCTCTGTTCAATGTTAACAGATGTTGGCACTGTATTGTAAAAAAGAAAAGTCTGTTCAAAAGAGTGTGATACAATAAAAATGAAGTGCTTTTTTCTCATTCTTGCATTTGGGAGTGACTTGATTAAGGCCCTTGGCTTTACGTAGTAAGTTTTAAAAGAAAGCAAATAAAGAATATTGAATATGATAAGTCTCTCCTCTAGCAAATAAATAAATACTTCTAGAAGCAGCCCTGTAACTGGTTCTCATATCTCCATGGAGGCAACCTGATAAGGAGCAATAAAGACAAAGTACTTCTTTCTTTTAACGTTTTTCCTCAGTGGCTAGGAGATGATGTTTTCTGAAAGCATGCAAGTGTTTTCTCATTCTGGGAGAGCTATAATGTTAAGACAGAACCAGACAGCACTTAGTTAAGTACATGCTGTACCGTTACCTTAGCATGGCTAACCATCCTTTTAGATTAACCCAAGTCTGAGTGTGGCTGTCAGTTTGGGGCACATGTTTCTATTAAAAAGGTAAAACTTCAATATTTGAAGATCTAGATAATTTCTTATGTTAATATTATGCTAATAGGTTTTGGGGTGTATTTGATTTTGTTGTTTGAGGGCTTTCAGTAAAACAAAAAGTTTTATAAGATGTGACATAGGCTCAAAATGATATGACAAAAAAGCTGTATAAAATGTCAACCTGTCAAACGCTAGTGTGTGCATGCAACACAAAAGCTGCTGGAACTAGATACTTAAAAAAATGTTACAAGTAAAAGGTGGGAATAATAACTTTTTAACATAATGAGTGTTTCAGTATTATCTTTAAATGCTAATTGTCTCACAGATATGTACAAAAAAGAAAGAGTAGTGAACTGTATTAAAAAATGTAGAGTGCAAATAGCTATGCAACAAGAGACACATTTGGAAAGAACTGAACACATGAATTGGACAAAGGAAAAGGTGAGTACTTATATTAATTGCAACATGACCTCCAATAGTGATAAAAAAGGATAAAGAAGATAATGACAAATATGTAGTAGTAAGGGACTACTGGAAAGGGAGGAGGATTACACTGGCATGTATTTATATGCCACCTAAAACTTCTATAATGCACCTTAAGAAACTTCTGCGAGAAGTAATCGGGAATATTGCTTATAGGCGAGGACTAAAATTTGATTTGCAGCAGGGAAGGTGTGTCTGTGGGGGCCTAGAAGGAGGGTAGATGTTTGAAGAAATATATGACAATAGTTGGCATGGAAGATGTGAATTCAGTAGTAGGAGTTCAGAGTGAATTTACATATTATTCCCTAAGATACAAAAACTGGGCTAGGCTAGACAGAACTTTCAATTAAATGTGCATGTTCCTGTGAAATGTAAATTTTGATATGCATCCAATACTTATTTCAGATCATGCACCAATAATAACTTAAGTAAAAACACAGGGTAATGAAGTAAAAATGAGACACTGTCACTTTCCACCTTACTTGTTTGAAAGAGAGGAATTTAAGGAATGGATAGCGGAAATTATTCAGTTATTGGAGAAGAGAAATTTCTTCTGAAATTATAACTAGGGAGTGGGATAACATTAAAGTGGAGTTTAAAGATAGGGTAGAAATAAAAGAAAGAGAGATATAGTTAAGAAGCAACAAGAATTATTTAGAGGGACTGACAAATTTTACAGAACAAGAGGAGGAGCCAGTTGCAAAGTGCTAAGCAGAAAATAAAGGGTTACCTTGATAATGTGCGCGAGTTTAGAAAGACTATTGTTAAGCAGCTGTTTTTGACGATAATGCCAGAGCACAAAAACTGTTAATGCAATGACTCGGGCAACAGAAAGTCGAAGGAATTGTTGCTAAGCTTAGGAAGCGTATAACAAGGAAGATTACCGTCGATCCTGTAGAGGTACTAGAAATATTTTAGAAATGTTATGAAAGTCTGTGTAAAGCAGAGAATTATGGAGATCAAGAAAAGGTACAAATAGAAATGTTTATGAAAAAAACTAAATATGACAGATTTAAATATGCCAAGGCTAGCAGTAGTAGTAGAGGTAGGTGAGGCTCAATTACTAATAGTTAGGATATGAGGAGATGAGATAAAAATGGTGATGTATAACCAATCAACAGGAAAGTCCTCAGCAATAGATGGCATTTCTGTGGAAGTTTGGAAGCTATGAGGGAAAAACTGATAAAGATCTGGAAGGTTTTGTTTAACAGTACTTTAAGAGGAGGAGAGGCACCAACCTCCTGAAAGAAAGCAGTGATGACTGTAGTACCTAAAGAGGGTAACGATCCATCAGATCCAGCTTCTCATACATGCCCATTTCAATCCTAAACTATGATTATGAAGTGTTTGTGTATAATGGCTCAAAGAGTGGCAAAGGTGATGCCAGAATTGATAGAAATGGATCAATGAGGTTTTGTGGAGGGGAGGTTAACTTTTGATAGCATTGATAGAACACTGATGATCCAGAGGGAATCTGAATATAAGGAAAGACCACTGTTGTTGATGGGTCTTGATGCAGAGAAAGCATTTGACAGTCAGCTGCAAGTTTAAGAGCAGGGCAATGGAAGCATTTAAATTCCCTGATAAAATTATAAGGTTGATTAGGAAGATGTATGAGTAATCAGAGGTGAAAATTAAAGTGGGTGGTTTCCTCTTTGATGATTTCTGTTTGAGTAGAGGAACCAGGTAGGGGTGTCCTCTTTCCCCTTTATAATTTGGAATATATTTAGAACAGTTGACAAAGAAAATAAGGGACTCAGAAATTTAAGGATATAATTGGTGTGGTAGTCGAGAAAAACTGGCTCTATTTGCAGATGATATTTTATACCAAAACAAAATAGAAAATTACATTTCAGTGTTGCAGAACATTTTGAGGCAGTTTCAAATCTCTTTGGGATACAAAGTGAATAATGTTAAAACAAAGGCAGTAGCTGTAAATTATGTACCCACACATGAAATGGTTCAACAATATCCATATTTATGGGGATGTGTTAAAATGAAATACTTGATTAAAAAGGTTTCTGGTGTGGCAGCTAAGTATATGTGGGAAGAGAGTAAACAAAAGATGATACAAAAACTGAGAAATTGGATCCTCTGTTACATGGATATGGATAGCAAGATACAAGCAATTAAAATGTTTTTAGTCCCTTTAGTTGTATACATAGCTGAGGCATATTTTTATCAACCGGAGGAGAAGTTCTGGATAGCGATTAATAAAGAGCTGAAGGATTTTATCTGGGAGGGGAAGATGATGAGTCAAGTGGGAAAAGCTGATTCTTCTAATTGAGTAAGATGGTGTGGGATTACCCAATTTGAAGGGGTATTTTAGAGCCACACTGTTATGGCTCCTGTACACAGCACAAGCAGAAACCTGTAATTCAGACTAGAAAGGGATGATGATTAAACTAGGGAAGCCCAAGAAAGAATGAGAGACTGGGATTTTGAATGCATATCCTTAAGGAGAGTAACAATATCCATGCAGAATATTATAGTTATAAAGTAGCAGGAAGTGTTCTAAGAACTAAGCCAACACGGGAATGGAGAAAGGAGATTCTGCAAATACGGATGACTGCAATTAGGGATACAGACAATTGGCAAGAGGGGGCTGGAATTTATTGGGGAAAAACTGGTAAAAGAACCAATGTATTTGGAGCAAATTAGAGAGGGAAAGGTAATAGAATGGGAAGAGGCCAAGAATTTATTTGCACTGCAGGATAGAGCGCAAAGGCTTGATATCAAAGTATAGGCAAAGAGGAAGAAATAGGGGGATCCTAAGCAACAGACAAGCACTGGTAGAGGTTTTAGTAGGATTTAGAAAAACAATCAGAGGAGGTTAGAAAGGATTAAAAAGACAAATTGGATAAGTAGTTCACAAAGAAAACAATGGGGGATACATGTATGTTTCCCAAATATGCAACAAAGTCCTGACGATTTAGGAGCTTTGTTTAGAAGTGTTTACATAGGTATTTGTATATCCCAAGTAGAAAGAATTTTTTCTCAGGTAGACAGCAAATGTTGGAGGTGTGAGTGGGGAGAAAGCGGTAACTGGGAACATAGGTAGGTAAGAAGTACAAAGACCAGCATCTGCTCTCCTGACTAGAAATGTGATGACACTCTTGGTAGTGTTGGGTAAAAAGCAGAAATATGTATTATCTTGAGAGACTGCTGTTTTAGGAAGATGCTGTCAAACTGCTAGCATGGACTTTCTAGGCCAGGGAGAAAGCATCTACCTCTCATGGTTGCCTACATGATTGCCCTTGTTCCTCCATAGAGGTGTGGGCATGAAGGGCCAGGCAAAGGCAAGAGGCTGGATGGTTAGCAGGCATGGGAGCAAAAGTGACAAAAAGTAGCAGAAATACCGGGTGTACAGGAGGGCTTTCAATTTAATAAAAAGAATGCATCTTGTCAGTATTATTAATGCAATTTTTATTTACAAGTACTTGAACTTCTAAAGATTTTCATAGTATTGTTTAGTCATTTTAATCAGTAAGTCAAGCCCCTAGTACTGCTGTATAGTATTTCTTTCTTTGCAATTTCCCGCCATTGTTTCCTGACCATCTCTCTTTCCAAAACCTGCTGGCCATTGGTTTCCTATTTTGTGAGATCTGATCACAGGGTGTCATTATTCAGGCAGACATCATGTTTTTTTTTTCTTTTTACCCTGTCCTTTGTTAACCCACATGGCACCCTAATAATCTGAGTCCCACAGTGCCACTCCAGTGACCATAACCTCTCCAGCGTATATGCCTACATGTGGCTGCTCTTCCCGATGAGAGGGCACATGTGTGCCCATAGAGTTGTCTGCTGCTTCACCGTCTTTCACATGGTATGAGAAACAACATGTTAACATCACTTGGGTGTCCTTAACAAGCTTTTGTTTAACACCCTTAAGCACTGTTAAGATCATGTCTCGTGCTAGGGATGTCCTTAAGTTTATATATTTCTCAGTTTGTGTGCAGGCACAGTACTTCATGCTCTACAAAAGTGTTACGTGAAGGCTGTAATAACACTGATGTTAGATATTCATCTGATAGAATAGCTGAAGAATTTTTTAATGTCTTTGCTGGTATGCAGTTATTTTTTGTGTCTAAAAAATGACCATTTGAGAATTAAGCGCATTGTGGGTAAGCTTCATTTTGTTAATAGTTCCTCTAAGAGATTCTCTGGATAGAATATGAGCAGTGTTGAGAAGCAGGTAAATCATTCCTATTGTTTGCCAGTTAGATTGTTAGCATCTTGTGGTATATCCCAGATGAAAACGGTGTGCTTTGACAGCAGATAGATGTTTACAAAGTGTGCCAGTAAGTTCTGCATTTGGCATCAAATTTTTCAGTTCTTTGGCAAGCCATTCACAGGAAAGTGGGCCATGCTTTTGTTGCCATGGCGTTCTAGCTTTACCAGTTTAGAATGCAAGCCTGTACAAGCTATCTTTTTATGGCAGATAGTGAAAGGAAGATAACTAGAGTTGGGGTGCATTTGTATTGGTTAATTGGGGTGGAGCACTAGTGCACCTGAACTTTGTCCACGCTCAGCCTAGGAGAATTCTCTGGTTAAGTGTCACGCTCAGACTCGCACAGTAAGCTAATGGGTTTACCTGTGCATGTGCGTATTGCACACTGGTGACCAACAATTGTTCGAAAGACAGTTTGCAAGGTTTGCAAACTTCGAACAGAAGAAGGTTCGAATGTGCAATGAGCAAATGCACAGTGAGATTCGCTCATTGCACATTCGACATTTTGGGGCAGATTGCACTATAGTGGGGAGTTGGAAATGGTTCCTTTCCCCACTGTAGTGCGATCTTGGAGTTAGAATAATAAAGTAGGGGGGACGCAGGGGGCCTTGCCCCCCTGCATTACACTTTATCTGATTTTGTTGTCGACATTTATGTTCGAAACTCAGCAAATCGGCCATTCGATTTGCTGCTTTTCGAACATTAACAACTGTCGCTGTTTCCAGTTTCGTTTTTTCGATGCAAATATATAAATACTCGCACAAGTGTGATTCAAGATTATAAAGGTAAACCAAGCTAATGAAAACTGAGAGCATTGACTCTGGACTACAGAAAACAACATGCTGACAGCATATAGCTCTATTTCTGTGTGATAACTGCCTAATGATGTTAGGCACATCCTATTTGCAAGACTAGAGTGTAGGTTTGTGTTTTCTTTTATTTCTTGTTCATTTCTTCTACAAATAAATGACATCAGGTTCAGAGTTCTGTATTCAGACTTTTTTGCTTTGTACATATAACAGACATTATGATATTGTGCTAGTTTAATTATATGTAACAGTTGCATCTCACAGACTTTGATAATTATAAATTGTAGTATTGGCCTTTAAAAATCATAGCAGAGTCTCAAAAGTAGTAGAACTTTCTTATTTTCCAGAGTAGGTCTTTAGCTATTGGACCCCACCATACAGTTAGTACAAACTTACTTCAGTTATTTAGTAGTGTATACACCCCTAAATAGGTCCGACTTAATGAAGAAAATCAGTAAAAAAGAAGTGAGACACAATCTAGTGTTAAAAATCGTAGCAGCTGAGATGTGTGCTAATAGCTGATTCAGACCCTAGCAGCCATGATAAAGTAGTACATTACATAATGCACACTGCAGCTTGTATTCTTAAGGTAAGCATGAAAACTTAGTTCACTGCTTTGTGATTGACTTTTTTTTTTTTTATTTTGTAGTACATCAGTCACAGCCCTGGAAATTCAAAAAGAGGATTTGGTATAGACTGCGCCATCTTGTCCTGCCAAGTATATATCTCCCAAATTCTAGTGGCATCAGCACTTGGTGGAGTAGTGGAAGCAGTTGGCAGTGTGCGTGTTATCCCTATTGTGGCATCAGTCGGATCATTTCTTGGCTTTCTGACAGCTATGTTCTTGGTTATATATCCACAGACTACTGAGGAACCGAAGGAAGGGCAAAAAGAAGTGAGCAACATAGAAGCAATGCAACAAAATGGCAAGACTGAGAAACCTACAGTATTAAAACTCACTCCAAAAGGCATTAGCTCGAATGATGTTGAATGTGAATCAGCAGTCTGAATTTCATGCAGCCTTGTTAGTAGAAACATTCCAGTCTCTTTAATTGCATGACTTGGGGTATCATTTAAACTTGAATTTTTGACGCTTTCATGGTCCTTTAGTGTAGTAGTTGCTGACACTGAGCAAGGCATACTGTCGTGGAAAAGGCCATGCTGTAGGCATTCATATTAATTGCTATACAACATTCTCAGTCCCAGTGACATGTTTCAAACGAGAGACATACAGAGAAAATTTGATTGTAAGCGGAGAATAATTTTGTAATGGTGCATAGTAAAAATATATATAATTTTAACCAAAAAAATATATATATATTTTCAGGCATTAGCTAGAACTCTACTTAGAGGAAAAATATTTTTTCTTGTCCACATGCCTGGAATTATTTTGTAGTACATTTTGATCTCCAAATAATATACAGTTTACAGAGGAAGGCAGTTTTAGAATTTTATATTTTACTGTTTGTAGAGTGAAGGAGAAAGTCTTATTGCTGTAACTATTATCATTGCTTCAAGTTTTATAACTGTAGAGGAGTTAATGATGGAGTTAATTTAAAAGGTGTTCACCTTGGAGGCCAGGAGCAGAAGTTAGATAACTGTAAGCTAAATTCTAATAGCCTCATGTACACTTCTTATATGCTGTTATGTTGGACCCCACTGTAACTGGAACCAACTCATTAAAAGCCAGGTGTGACATTTAATTTTTTATCTTCTGAGCTGTTTGCAAAGCTTTACTGATCTCACCTGAATGTGATGGACCAAACTGAAGTACTGAGTCCCCTGCACTTTATCTAGCAATTTATTTACTTATTTTTTTTAAACAAACGTAAATCACATCTGTATGCTTTTTTAAGTAAATCTTGAGTCTACCCTAAATGGTAATGGCCTTTTTACCAAAGTGGTCACTGCAAAGTGCAAGTAATAGTTTTTGTCACTGTACGAGGAAGTAAAGTGGAAAGTCAGCAGTTAGTATTGACAGCCAAAGTCCACAGAAGGTCGGAAATGCAGTAATGCAGCTATTACACAGTGATTACTATTTGTTACTCACTCCATTGTGATAAATTACTTTTTATCTTGTAAGCAAATAACAGAGAGGAGTGTGGAGTAACTGTCTTACAGTCAATTTAAGTACAAAAGAAACAGGTGGATTTACTTGAAGCATGTTGTGCAGTTTTTTTCGTAGTTGTATGTGTATTGGGTGGGGGGGGTTACTGCACGCACTTTCTAAACCACATGCTTATCTGAAGTATATTGGGTCTGCAGGTATATCGGTAGCTGAAAGACAGTGATGCGCTGTTACTGTAAAGTTCCAGTGAATCATTGGGTACTGTTGGATTATGGACATCAGGAGTCAATTTTAAAATGTTTCTGCTTTCTGATTTGCTGTGGTAGCTTTACCTTCACACTGTCTGGATTAACCATTTATGAAAATGAAGATTACATCTCTCATAGCTTTTGGAGTCATTCTGCTTTAACAGAGTGCATTTTTTTATTATATTTCTGAATCTCAAGACGGTGGGTTTATTTTCAGAAGACCAGAGACAGCTTTTTAGGTATTTCTACCTACAGATTATGTCTGACAGTTGCACTGTTGCTGCATTTGTGTTGGTCTTAATCTGTAGTGCCGAAAGTGGAACAAGTGTAGTTTAGTGCAGAGTTATCGCACTTTCAGTGAAACACACCCAGCTTAACAGTATAGTGCCTCACAACAAAGTAATGCAGCAGCTGCATGGAGCAATAAAACTGTTCCCATGAGGAGCAGTCTGTTATTTAGTCCGTACACCCAATATCCCTTTTGTTGAAGTGCTTTGAAAACTTTGTAAATTACCATTTAGTGAAAAAAAAAATCATAAGTTTGCTGCTCAGTGCACAGCTTTATGACCATTGAAATACAAATATCAAGTGTTCTGTACTTTCTATAAAGACTATCATCTGTGTAATGTATTATAATGCCTTTTTCCTGTCCCTAATCCACAGAAGGTGAAATAATCTCTGGTAGGTGTTAGTCAGGTTTCGTCTTATTGGTGCATTTCTACTAAAATGTTGCCAGCATGTGGTAACACTAAAAAAAAAAAAACATACATCCTAGCATTTGGTTAGTAGACGTGCATCATTTTCTGACAGTCTGTATGGTGAACATGGTAAAAGGTTGTGGGTGGCAATCACCAACTTTCCTTATTATTCCCTTATTACCTTATATCCCTTTTGCATCTTTAGTAGTTAAGACTTGTGCATTGCAGTGCAATCCATATGTCTTAAGGTAGAAGTCTAATTTGGGGATCTTTTGCAGACACGTTTTATGGCATGGATTAAGTAAGCTAACGTGGACAACAGCAATTTCACAATGTACAGATTAAATGGGGGTGCATCCCTTGCTGTTGTCTGATCTGAATTTGAAAAAAAAATAGTGCTGTTTATTCTTCAAATGTCTCTTGATGGAAACTTGCTGTTGTCATTAGGGTAATGATCTAAAAAAAAATTGGTATTTTTACCCATTTTAGTAGAACATGTTACATTCTACAGCAGTTATTTCCCCAAGTGTATTTACCTGCATGGGAAAAGCATTTCCATTGTTCCAGTTTCTGTTAAGGAAATCCAGTAGAAAATGTGTAGATGTACAGCTGTTAACTTCTATCACATTCAAAAGCATTTCGATGACCGACTTCTGAAGGTCATCTGCTCTTTTTTTCAAAGTACTATTGCATTTTCCTTTAAATAAATTGTTGAGCTGCAGACGTATTGCAGATTCACGGTGCTAAACCGATGGAGGTGCTGAAAATGTAGGTTAACTTTATTCAAAGGTGAGAGTTGATTTTGAGTTTTTTTTTTTTTTGTGGGCAGTATAGTTGATTTGTGTATTTACTGTGAAGGGAAAAAAGTAAAAAAAAAAAAAAAAAAAAAACAGTCTACATCTCTTGATAAAGCTCTACAATCAAGTGCTGCAAAATGAAACATATGTATATGCCTTGTTAACTTAGTTTTGTGAATGCTTTTACAAGTGCATGCCTAAATCACACTGGAAATCCAGTTTCTTTGAGAAAATTATATAATCTAAAATTCTTCTTTTTAATTATTTTGTTACTTGAAGTTAAACGTGTATTCAAGTACCTATGTAAGCGTAGGGAAAAGTTAGGATAAAAAGAGGGGGTTAGCTTGCCCTGATGGACAGAAGTTCATGTAACTGCTGGCTTATGTCAAAGTCTTGTCTTTGCAGGGCTTTTGTGCAGTGATTTAGGTAGATGGCTTCTTTTTAAACCTGGATGCCACATAACACTTGGGATGTCTCAGGTTATTTAGGATTTGGAAAATCTTTACAGTTTCTTAGATTTTAGGGAGGATTGCTTGATCCTTTTTACTTCATCATTTCAAAAGTTTTGCTTGAAATATACTACTGAAAGCAATTGAGTTATTTTCTAGAAATAATTTGAGATAATAAGTGGATAGATACAAGGATTAACACACACACGCACACACACAATTTTTATCTTGTGTTCTGCTTTCATTTCAGCAAGTCGTTCATGTGCTGGCTTTGTTTCATCTGATTGTGTTGTTACTTAAAAGCATAGCTGTCTATGCAAGTCTGTTATATCTGTCTTCCGAAATGTGGCTGATGTTTAAACAACCAAATGCTTTTCTGTGATGTTACTTTGGGCAGATTGTCTTTTCCAGTCACGATGACAAATACAGACTTGGCTTTCTTATTCTTGCTGAGCTAACTAAAATTTGATGTCTGTTTAGTAGCTCCATTATGACATAATTGACAAACATTTTCTTGACTCTGTTTGAGTCTGATGTTAATTTTGTGAAATGTGGAAAATATGGAAATACTTTACCAAAGCTGGACATCAGAATGTGAAACCATAAAACAGCTGTCTCTGAAGGTACCATGTACAGTTCACTTGTGATATTCAGATAAATATGGTTGTCTGTTCAGTGTTATTACTCCATTGTTCATACACTTGAATGTCATGATGTAGGGATATCTTTCTTCTGTGTGGTATCACAGGATACCATAGTGTGTAGCATAGTATCAGTGCCCAGTTGTTGCGAGTCTGCAGCCACAGTGGTTGCAGCAGTGCTAATGGCCATTGTAATCAGGGATGTTTTATCTAGTCTAAAGCTTAAAGTTAACTGAAGTAGAAGGCTATCTTATAGGCTTACCACAGCAGTAGGAAGTTTAAACTGAACATGCACGAGCCTTGGTAAAATTGGAAGTAGTGTGTTGATTTGGAGTGGTGGTCATTGTATTTTGCAGATTACCCCAATTTGTTCTTAAACATTTGTTCCCACTGTGGAAGGTGAATGCACCAAACTTCTCTGGCTGGGATAATAACACTCATACAACTAACATGCTAGTTTCAGGATTCTGCTGCAAGGGCACATTAATGTTTTGGGGTTGCACTTCCTTCAGCTTTAATGTAGTATTCAGTTGTGGAAGAACTGTTTGGAGAATGGAACAAAGATCTAAGAGCAGTCTGTAATAGGTGAGTTACATACATTAATTTATTGGGGAGTTAGTGAGTGATTAGTAAATGAACACCTTACACTGTCTACAGGGATGCTGTTGGGGTTTCCCAGATTAGCCTGTGTGTGCTTCACTTCTAAGTATGGGGGGGGGGGGGGGCAGTTTTTATCGCTGTACATTGACATCACCAAGTAGGAATAGGTAGTACCAAGGCACAACAGTCTTCCTGTTGTCCTGGGGGGCTTCAGACTGATACCATATTGACTATCTCTTTCTCTGGTCCATGAGTGGGACCAATACTGCTACTGATCACTGGGTAACTTTCCTCCACTCAGTCACTATGCCGTTTCTGTATGGCCTACAACAACATGCATTTAGCTGGTCAGCTGCAGAATGTCAAAGCCAGCATTAATGGCTGTTAGTCTTGGAGCCAGGGCCAAGAGCAGTTCTTGAGGGGGAATGAGGGAAAGGAGAGAGAAAGCCATGATGGGTGAAAATCCAAATTCATAAAATCCTTCAGTATGGGTTTTACTCTGTGATGACAGCAAATTTAGAGTAAAAAAATGCAAAAGGCATTTTGGGGAATTGTTTGCATCATGCTGCTGTATTTGTTTTTGCAGCAGATATCATGTGTCAGTTGTGTAAACTTTTCTTAAAAAAAACATATGTAACACATTAAGATCATGTGTGACCTGCATGAGTTTGAATTTAAAGTGGCATATATATGAAATGAATCCATACATGGAATGTAATTACTAAATTGTCACTTAAATAAGTGCAGCTGGCATCATATTAGTCTTTCTTGTTATAATTGTCATCACTTTCCCCTTAGAGCTGGCTCAACAGGCAAGTCTTCCCAGTCCTGTTGAAGGACTGAGAGGATGAGTTTATTTTCACTTAATTGGGCATACTCATGCCTGAGGGTAGTTGCCACAATAGACATTTGCACTATAGCCACTTTCCCTGCTATGCATACCATTCATTAGGTGTAACTTGGGTGAGCTGCTTGAATGGTATAACAGATGGTGAGTGCGTGCTCATCATGCTGTGTGATCTTCAACAGGGCACTTAGCAGTAGATATCCTTCGTCCTTACTGTACATCCCCTTTAGGTCTGGGTGAATCTCATTAGCTGTCTGAGATCGCACATCCCAGCTGTATTATAAGTTTATACTCTTAACTGTTGTTTTTCTGTGTCTTTTTCTAGGTGTATTCCTCTAGTTCAGATGGTGTCAGAAAGTAGAAAATTCCAGGACCAGATGTGCCCCATTTTATTGTGGCACAGGTATGTACCTCAGGCATAGGAAGATGTGTTCAGAGAAAACTAGTGATCATCATGTCATTTGGAAGACTACTAAGTGTCCTTGTATTGCAGATGGCCCTCTGAGATCATCTTATATGATGAATATTCAGACCATTTGCCACCTTTCCAATTTCTACATTATATACGTTTTCTGTCCATTGTTACTTATTGTTTTAACTGGATTCAGTTCCCATTTCGCACATATTTTGTCTTTAGAACTCTTTTTTTTACTACCTTTCTCCTTGATCAATCATACGAAGAATTCAAATGCTTTCAACACACAGGTCACTGAACAGTTGTGCTTGGCTTCAGAGTAGCTGGCTGCATTTTAAATGTGTAGTACTTAGTTTTAACTGCAGCACATAAATTGCCCTCCCAAACCACTTTGACAGATTAGCTCTATTCATTTTCTCGTTCTTTAAGTTTTATTGGGAGTCCCTCCTTCTGTTAAACTCTGGCTTAGAATATTGCCCTGGTTACACGCATCGGGCACCTCCTTACTGTGCATGGCTCTGGCTTATAGTACTGCCCAGGTAAGATGCATCAGTTACCACCATACTTTGTTAGACTGAAGCTTGGATTATTACCATGATGCAGTGCACCTAGCATCAAATTATGTCAGTCCGTAGCCCAGATTATGCCCCTGTTAAGGTGAATTGAATACTACTTTACTTTGTCAGACTGCCACTTTGGTTATTCCCATGGTATGATGTGCGTAGTGCCACATTATATTGTCAGACTGTAGCTTGGGCAAGTCTCTTGGTAAGCTGAGTGTGACATCTGTATTGTCTTCATTGAAGGTAAATATATGTCCTAGCACTGAGTTTTATAGTATGTTTCTGTAAATTTTATTTCAAGTAGATCTTTGTACTCATTGACTAGTCCTTCCTATGGGTTTTAAGATATTTTGAAAAAGCTTATGTAGCCTTTTTTTTTTTTTTTTTTTTTTTTTTTTTTGTGTGTGTGATCCACCATTTATTTCATCCTGGGGGAAAAAAGTTATAGACTGCCATTCTCTTCAACTTGTGAATATTGAAGCATTTGGCTGTGATACCCAAGTAACGGTGACTGATACTTCATAGTTAACATTTTATGTGCCCTAACCTGAAGTTTTGTTTGGAGTGAGTTCATTCACCTTGTAATGATCCTTTGAAGTCATAACATCAAGCCAATAGTTATCTACACATTAGGTGTTTTTGCATACTTTGAAAATGGACCAGATAACTTTTATAGCAAATCTGTAGGCTGTCTTTGGGTATTTATTATTTTTTTTGGTTTGAGAACTATTGGATTTAATATAAATATTTTGCTCAGTAAAGGTGCTGGAGCATTTGCAGTGCTAGCTTGAAAATCAAGTAAGAAAACCAGTGTAATCTAAAGCAAAAATGTATCCTACGATAATTGCTGTCTCCCCAGTCAGTTAATCATATCCTTCCTGTCATCTAAGCATTTCTTACAGCTTTGTCATGCTGCATTAATACGCTGGTCTTAAAATATTTGATCTTGACTTTTCCGTACCTGCAAAACACAAATTGTAGATGCCAGAGAACCATATTCACTGAGGCTGAATACCATACTCAGAATGTACTATTTCTAGAATATTTGGATATACAGCACATGTACAGCTGGCTGCTTTATCCATTGCTGAGGTGCAGATAAAAGTAATGAAGAGCAGTGTGTTCCCATGCATGATACCAGCTTTGCTGCTGGTTACAGTTTTCACAGATCACGCATATCTCTCAGCCTCTTAGTTCAAAAAATCTAGACAAAGCCAAGAAGTAATGGGGGAACAAAGACCCAAAAATAGGGACAGAGTTTAATATTAGTTCTGTGTATATATATATATATATATATATATATATATATATATATATATATATATATATATATATATATATATATATATATTTCTAGAATAACAAGTTTTACATCGGCGTGCATTTGCTGAAGGATAAGAAGTCCATGACTCAAATGTGTCTCATTATTTAGTGACTTTAATCTTCAGTAACTTGCCAGAAAATGACTAATTTTATGAGAAACAGGTCAAACATGAGGCACAAATCTGGACATGCAGGAATTTTTTGGACAGTTGAGAGATATGGAGGTCAATGTGTTGGCAGCATCAGAGGTCACAGAAAGCACTAAGGGCCATTTATATGTCATTGTATGGCAGTTCAAATGTTGAGCCATATGCCTGCATATAAAATTATAGAATTGTCTCTTCTGCAGGAGATCTGAGTATGAGAATGAACTTTGGTTACTGTTTTTGTGTTAGCTGAGGAGTAATAAGATGAAACTGCCACTGACTTAGTCTCCAGTCCTGAGGGAAGACTGAGGGGAAGCACCATTGTCAGGAGAGTACATGGCTGTTGTGGTATACGAGTAGCTAACAAGAAGGAAAGTTGCAAAGAGGCTTAAAAACGCAAACTGATCAGAAGCATGCTTTTAGTCCTCTCATTGAATTTTGCTACCCTAGATAGGGTACCTAACTCATAGCTCCACAAGGCTGATAGTCCCCCCACCTACATTGCCTTCCATCTTTTTAACCTCATTCTCATAGTTGTCCTCATGTAGTTTAGCAGCAGCAGCAGTACTCTGTCCACCTGGAAACTGGGTATTCATCCCATGGAATGTTTGCATTGTGGCATAGCTGGAAGGGAGAGGGAGACAGCTCACAGAACAGTGCTGGCAGCCAGGAAAAAAGATTGAGGAGAACCCAGGGGTCCATGAGGTCAGGGTAGGAAGCAACCAAGTGTATGGGGAGTAAATTAAAAATGTAGAGTAGCACTGTGTATTACTCCTGTCATTGGACAACATTTGATTCTTAATGCAGCAACATCTTGCTTAGTAACAATGACTTGTATCTCAGGGTTGTCCTTGAAATGTATTACCAAGTTCTTTTTCAGGTTGATAACAATCTCCCTTGCTAATTTACAGTTTAGTTTGCACAAATGAGTAGGAAATGATTGATACCAGCCAGCCAGGGTTGGAGGTTGGCATAATGGTTAAGGTGTTTACCTTACAGACACAAGGTGCAGGGTTTGATTCTCACATGGGATAATTGGCTAGGCTTAAAATGGCCCACAACTGCACTTAGTCTAGTACTAATCTATGAACCTAAGTTGCTTCCACAAAATATAATCAGGATGCGTGCATTTCTGCTGCTGATGTACCCTGTAGCCACTGCTGGGAGGGTTATTACTGGAGAGGGTAGAGGATTGAAGGATAAGACATATTGTGAATTGGTTGAAGAGAAGGATAAATGAAGGCATATAAGGATGTTCTCATGTTGCTCATGATGTCCTTCAAGGATGCATCTGCAGTCCTTACAAATGGGTTGTCCTGTCGTCAGGCAGCCCTTCGGTTGGCCGGATTCCAAAGTCTGGGTCTGGCCTCGGCTGGTGTCGCACTTCACCCGACGTCATAGCTGCAGTTCTTCGGGTATAAAGGCATCAGCCGACACCATTTTCCTCAGTCTTTCTTGCCGCGTGGCGCCCGAAGCAGAAGCTGTTCGCAAGTGCCGGTCGGTCAGAACCAGAGATTACTACTACAAGTACCGAAGACTTCTAAAAAGCTAAGTACCCCGTTGGGACTCTTTCTTGCCTCAGCCGATGTCAGAAAAAGTGAATAACTGTTTAAATTGTGGGAAACAAATACCTCATAAAGATTTCCACTGTTACTGCTTACCTTGCTTAGGCCCAGACCACGACGTAGCAGCTTGTCTAGCCTGTGCTTCTTTCAACCGACGAACGCTTAGATGTCGGTCGGAATTTGCTGAAGAGTTTTTCGGCTCCGCTTTTGCTTACATTATGCCGTCGGATACTCAGACTACGCAAATTTCTAAAAAGCACAAGGAAAAGGACCGACACTCGCGGTCCGCGGTTTCGGCCGAAACCGCGGTTAAGCCAACCGCGAGTGTCTCGGTTTCGGCTGAAACCGAGTCCATGGTTCTTCCTTCGGCCGAAAGCTTGCCACTTACCGAGGCCTCATCCAGCTTGGCTGAATCTGCTACTGAAATCACACCTGCTCTTGCAGGTTCACAGGATTTATCTGATACTATCCCTTTGGATATTTCTACCCCTGCACGTGGAGCTGCTAGGCCTCCTGCATCCATGTCGATTAAGGCCTTTGCCATGGCTAAAGCAGCAAAAACTACCAAAACTGTGCCTGCTAAGACCCCCCTCTCACAGGCCTAGTTCTAGTTCACAAATGCTTAGTCTAGCAGAGGATCTCATTTCTTTGATCCGGGGATCCCAACCACATCCAGACAGGGCCTCTCACCCACCTCCAGAGAAGAGGACTAGAGTAGAGCCCCCTGAGCCAGTTTCTTCAGATGGCTCCTCTGATGAATCAGATAATTCAAACCCTCCAGAGGGCCCTTTTTCTCCTTATGAGGACTCTGATGCAGAAGAGACCATTCCTTCTGCCTCTCCGCCTGAGGAATTTTCTTTGGGGAAACCTTGCATGCTATGAGGGAACAATTTCAATGGCAGGGCCAGGATTTTTCAGACTCTAGGAAAAGGCTTAGAACCTTTTTGCATTTGCCACAGCATAGGCCTTTAGCCATTCCTCCAGTACTTACTGTTGTGGATGATGCTTTTAATGATGCTTGTACTGCTCCTGATTCTCTTCCTCCGGCCCCTGCTAAGCCCGATAGGTACTACAGGGTTCGGACACACATTATCATTTGTATAAGGCCCCTTTGCAGATCCGAAACTATCTCCCAGGGACCCAAGGCTGTAGCAGCTACCTCTACCAAAACCCCTCCCTCTGAAAGGGAATCTAGGGCCTTAGAGAGATGGGGTAAGAAAGTTTACACTTCTGCTACTCTTTCAACTAGGGCCTTGAACTGTCAATTCCACATGATTCAGTATCAGGAATTTATGTTAGAACAGTTAACTAAAAAACTGTCCTCGGATGAACCATTAGACAAAAAATCTGTACAGGAAATGGTACATAACATTCAGCAGGTCAGTAATCATTCCTTAAAATGCGGCTATGATGCACTGGAGGCTTCCTTTAGATCAGCCATGACTGGCACAGTGATCAGAAGACATGCATGGTTAAAAGAGAGTCCTTACCAGACCATGTTAAATCAAAGCTCCTAGATGCTCCCATGGATAAGCTCAATTTGTTTGGCTCCCCTGCACAGCAGGTGCTGAAGAAGGTGGAAGAAAGCAAAATCTGTACAGACAGTCAAGGATTTCTTGCAGGTCCAGCCACCAAGGTTTAGCAGGAACTGGCCTTCCAAGAATTGGTCCTTTCCAGACACCTCCAGACCTCCGAGAGGCAGGAATAGATGCTCAAGAGGCAGGGGTCAATCCAGAGGTGCCTACAGGGGACGTCAGTGGCAGGCTAACAACCAGCGAGGTACAGCCACAGATCCAGCCACCACCACTTCCACAGGACAATCACAGTGACTTGGCTCTGGCACCGCCTACCAGGGAACAACTAGAGGCACCCTTAGGTGGGAAGCCAGCCTTATTTTCAGTAAACTGGCATTACATCACAGGAGACAAATGGATTTTACAGACAATAGACCAAGGTTACAGGTTTCACTTCTATACTCTACCAAGGAAGAGAGGAATGCCAAACCTACCTCCAAATCAGAAGACAGAAGCTCTAGAACAAATAACTCACTAAGGATGAGAGCTGTAGAAAGGGTACCATCTATGGAACAAGGGCAAGGATTTTACTCCAGACTCTTCCTGGTACCAAGAAAAGAAAACCAATGGAGACCTATTCTCGACCTGTCCGCTTTAAACACATACCTCATTGTTCCAAAATTCAAAATGCTGACCCTACAGCAGCTTCTTCCCATGCTGGGCAAGGAGTCTTGGCTGGTAACTCTAGATCTCAAGGAGGCATACCTGCACGTCCCCATACGACCAAATTGCAGAAGATACCTCAGATTTCTTGCAGGATCAGAGCATTATCAATTCTCAGCATTGCCCTTTGGCTTATCTACTGCGCCCAGAGTATTCACGAAATGCCTGGCATCAGTAATTGCTCATTGCAGGCTTCAGGGAATTCAAATTTACCCTTACCTGGACGACTGCCTGTTACAAGCGGACAACAAAACAAATTAACAAGAGATTTGCAAAGGGTCATTCATCTACTACAAGCCCTGGGATACACAGTCAATATAAAAAAGTCAAGGCTGACACCATCCCAAAGGATAACCTTCTTGGGTGCAGATCTGGACACAACAAAACAAATGGCATTCCTGACAGTAGAAAAACAGGAGCAACTCCCTTTCTACTTCATGGCATTAACAAAGCAGAACCAGCTAACAGCAAGAAAGGTCCTGCAAGCTCTCGGTTACATGGCATCCTGCATAATATTGATTCCACATGCCAGACTACATATGAGAAAGTTACAGTGGTACCTAAGGAATTTATGGTCTCAGCACAAGCACAGCCTAGAAACCCAAATTCCAATAATTCCATGCCTGAAGCAAGAATTCCAATGGTGGGCTCAGGCCTGTCAATCAAACAAGGGACTGCCCTTCCACAGCACTCAACCAAGCCAGACCATCACAACAGACGCCTCAGACCTCGGTTGGGGGGCACACATGCTGGACAAGTACATACAAGGCTTATGGAATCAAGACCAGCTGCACCTACACATAAATCAAAAGGAAATGCTGGCAGTAAAACTGGCAATTCAGGCATTCAGACCATTTCTTCGACAGGGCCAACTGCTGATAAGGACGGACAACACCACAGTTATGTGGTACATCAACAAACAGGGAGGCACACATTCATACCCTCTATGCCGGATGGCAATGGACCTCTGGAATGTGGCACTGAGCTTCAACATTCAGTTACAAGCAATTTTTGTGCCAGGAAAAGAAAATATACTAACAGACATCCTAAGCAGAACTACCACGGATGCCCACGAATGGATGCTGCATCCGGACATCTTCAAAACCATTACAGGGAAATGGGGACTACCAGAAATAGACTTATTTGCATCCCCACACAATCACCAACTGAAAAAATTCTGCACAAGGACGTACCACCCACTTGCTTGAAAAGTGGACTCCCTATCTTTCAGTTGGAAAAACCTGACAGCATATGCATTCCCACCTCTTCCTTTGATGCACAAGGTGCTATTGAAGATCAAAGAAGACCGTCAAGGATCATCCTGATAGCTCCGGACTGGCCAAGGCAACATTGGTACCCATTACTGAGGAGTATGTCTCGGGAACAAATATGGCCTCTGCCCCTAGTTCCCTTGCTGTTAACACAGAACAACTTCAAAACCCTGCATCCAAACCTGAAAACACTGCAGCTGGCTGCCTGGAACATTGCATAAGACCAAATAACCCAGATTTATCTCAAAGGGTTAAAGACATTATCTTGGAGGCTCACAGACCCTCAACAAGAAAAAAATATTCAGCAAAATGGAAAAGATATCTCATTTGGAGTACTGCAAAAGGAGAGAATGTGTCACTGGTAAACATAGCTAACATCCTGGAATACTTGGCAGAGCTCTTCCACAACGGCCTGTCCTATTCTTCCATTAAGATTCATGCATCAGCTATTTCAGCAGAATACAACTTGGATCCTCCGCTCTTCTCACATCCTCTGCTCAGGCAGTTTCTGAGAGGAATTAAAAATGTAAAACCACCTAGGAAGCCACCATTGCCAGCATGGGACTTGAACTTTGTGCTAGAAAAGTTGACACTCCCTCCTTTCGAGCCAGCAGCAACAGCAGAATTACAGTACTTATCATGGAAAACTGCTTTCCTGCTTGCAATCACTTCAGCAAGAAGGGTATCTGAGCTACAGGCATTAATGGCAGTACAGCCCTTCCTGATCTTCCGTCAAGATAGAGTGTCCATGAGAACTAATCCTACTTTTATGCCAAAGGTGGTCTCCAGGGTATCTTTAAATCAAGCTATCCACCTACCTACATTCTTCCCCAACCCACAGAACAGGGAGAAAGACTGTTGCATACCTTGGATGTACATAGACAATTACGTTACTACCTGGACAGGACCAAGAGCAATAGAAAAACTGACCAGCTACTGGTAGCATATGCAACAGGAATGGAAGGAAAAGCAATTTCAAAACAGACAATCTCTAAGTGGATAGGAAATTGCATTAGATTTTGTTACTCCTACCATGGGAAGAAAACTCCAGAAAACATCAGGCCTCACTCTACAAGGGCTACAGCCACTACCACAGCTTTTTTACGAGGAGTGGCTACCAAAGACATTTTAGAGGCTGCTACTTGGAGCTCCGTGCATACATTTGCCAAGCATTATAATTTACCTTTATACTCCAGATCCCGAGCAGGTTTTGCCACTGCTGTTTTGCAAGGGATCTTAACTACACCATAATCTTATTTCTCCTCCTCCCCCAGTTTGGATATGTTATTCTACCCATTTGTAAGGACTGCAGATGGATCCTTGAAGGACATAGTACAGTTTTGTACCTACCATAAATGTAGATGTCCGATAGGCATGCATCTGCAGTCAGGATTACCCACCCTCCTTCCCCTCTGTGGTACTCCTAGGGTATTTGCCCATCTTGTAGCTAGCTGGGGGAATCTATTATGATGTATTTGTTTGTATATATGTACATACATGCTTATTTTTGTTTGCTCTCTACTATTTGGAACCATTTGCATTTATCCAAATT
>NC_056732.1:1118599346-1118789346 GCF_019279795.1 Protopterus annectens | reverse complement strand
ACAGTCAAGCTTCCACAGATTTTGTTTGAACTACTTCCTGGTCATCGTCACCCTTCACTCATACTGTAGGTTTTTAGCATTCATACTGTACGTTGTAAAAAAATTCGGTAAGCCGATAAAGATGGTACAGCATGATTAAGTCTAGCCTGATTTTCCAGCAGTCTTCTCACAGTGGGTAACAGATCTTTCACACCATTTCCTGTGATGACTGGGGTAATCATTGCTGTGCATCATCTGCAGATCTTTGAGGAGGAATATTGCAGCAGTCATGTCAAGCGGAGGTTTCCTTTATTGTCTTTCAACAGTCTAGAATTTCCCACTAAGCACACATCTTCCTTGCACGTGTTTTGTCACTCATGAGATTTGTCCCAGCAGGTACCCAGCTCACACCATTTACTGTGTAAGGTGATACAGGCTTATGCACATTGTTTTTCATAACAGCTCTGTAGCAGTTACATTTTTAAGATGCCCACAGAAAGTCATCTAAAGATCTTAAGTGCGATCCTTTCAACAGCATACTGTGATTAGACGGGAAAATCTGCTAACTGTAACTCTGAGAGGTATATCCATTTTTCTAATGTGCATTGGTGTTGGCGTTAGTGTATTAAGTAGTAGTGATATGAGGGATGCAGCCCTTTATTAGGAGGTGCAGGTGGTGTCCCTACGAAAAAGATTTTAATTTGTAGCAATTTTTTGAATTTGCTGTTTTATGTTATGATCTCAGTTTAATTTTCAAAGTGTTGGGACTCTTTATAGCAGGTCTTACCATGTCTCATAGGAACAAATTTTGTCAGCCTTGGCTATTACTTCCAAGACTGAAACTTTACATTCATCTCTGAAAAGATTCTGTGTATGTTCTTTATAAAAAAGAAAAAGCAAATTTTAAGCTGTTCTGTACTTTCTAATGGTTTGAAAATTGCTAATAACTGTAACTGTGGCAGATAGTTTCCTTTGTAGTACCTTCAGTTAGCCTCTTTCCAAAGACCTGCATTTCAGGCTTAGGATTTGAGCAAAGACCTGTAGTACAAGTTTAAGATTTAAACAAACTTTGAACACTTGTGAATTGCCAGGATGTTTAATAACTATTTAACTTGAAGGAGAATGTTTAATGCCTTTCAGTGAATTCGTTAAAGATGTTTGAATAGCGGAATGTAAGTTTCTCAGGCAGGGAACAGTCTCTAAAAAGTTGTCTCCTATTTTGGAAGTGTAAAGTTCTGGGTAGTTAAAACTTACTAAGGAATTTAAAGCAAAAAAAAGACAATAGCATAAGGGCAAGTAAAACTCATTTTGTACAGTGGTAGTGGAGATATTTTTCAGAACATTTACCGCCGTGAATTATTTTGAATACTGTCAGTTGTGAGGAATCCTTTGCTGGCCCTAAAATGTAGAAAAAATTAAGATGGAGTAAGCATAGCTGACCAAGGTCCTGAGCTGTTCATACTTGTGCAAGTCCAACACATGGAGAAAATTGTGACTTTACTTTTTGTCTCTTCTGAAAAAACACATTTCCACATATTTCACTTCTGAGACTAGATTGAAAATCCCAGAAAATGCCAAGACGATGAAAAGAAAGATGTTCCTCTCTGTCAGTTTATGAAGAATTTTCCATTGATGTTGTAGATTCCACCCTTCTATGGCAGATTGAGTTGTGCGGGATTTCCATTGTTTTGTTAACTTACGGTTGCCTCCAAAGGAGGGTAAATGCTATGTTGACATCATTGAGAACGAGCATCCCCAACCACCCTAATCAGTTCTGCAAAGATTGATGGGGACACAATAATCTTAGATATAACAAGTAACAAGTATATACCTCATCTGCCCTGTCTCTGATAAAAATTATGTATTGGTATTCTAATAAAAATTATGTATTGGTATCAGTTTATTATCAAAAAATCCTACTGGATTTGACGGCAGAAGACTTATGAGGACATCATATAAATTCTGGAGGAGACACGCAGCTAAATATCCTCCTGATACTGTTGATCAGGAATGTGGTCAGCTGCATAGAAACAACTCCTAGAAGCCTTGTATGCCTTATCTTGTCACAGCCTTAGTGTATGTACCCCTCAACTTTGCATTTTTTAAAAGTTACCCAGTCCTTGCTGAATAATTTAGAAATAAGGCAATAAGGCCCTCAATGTCCTATTTGGATACAGGACATTATTTTTTCAGGAAAACTTGACTAGGCTCAGAAAGCCCCCCCCCCCAGGTTGTTACAATCTATAAATCTGTGAAAAGAAACTATTAGTCGGACTTGTTTTAGACTGTACCTCTGTATTTTGATAAAATAATCCAGGTATTAAGAGCAGAGGGCTTGTTTATTAAAGACAGCAAAAGCAGTGCAGTTGATTCAGGAAAATACAAGAAACACTTTGATGTTATGTGGTCCTATCTCGCCTACATTCATTACTGATGGGTTCGGAGCCAAGAATCGGCTCCGACTCGGCTGACTGTTTTCTAGCACGAAGTCTCTAATTGCCTGGGCTAACCGGTATCCCAGGATGCACCTCGCCCCAACCCCCAGATCTCGTTTGCCGCTCGTTGAGTTAGGACGTGGTCTCGAGCTTGGCTGTGGCTACACTTTTACTAAACTTTTAAAGTTTTGTACTTCTCTTTTATACAAAAAAGCTATTCTCATAGTTATATTGTGTTTTTGTGTGTGTTTGAGCCTGTTCGGTTAGTTCTTTGGAGAGTGTGTGTGGTTTCCCTTTTGTTTGGCGGGCTAGGCCTGTTTAATTTAGAGGGACCTAGTCCTCTCCTTCGCATTCGTTCTTAGTGTGTTCTGTTGTCGGTTCCTTTTCCAAGGGAATGTTTAAATTAGAGTTCCTGTGTCCAGTAGTGTTTCCCGCCTTCCTCCTGTTGTTGTTGAGTGTTTGGATATAGTTGGACATGTTGAAAGAGCAGAAGGAGCATAAACCCTCCAGGTTTAAAAAATACTCTAAATGTGCTTATAAAATGTCTATTACAGATGGGAATGCCATCTGTGTTTATTGCCTTGGTGTGATTCATTTACAAGAATCATGCAGTGTTTGCCATTCCTACAGCTCTAGGGTGCTGCAGGAAAGGAAAAATAAACTGATTTTGAGGGGCCTAGTCAAGCCCGCTTTTGAAGAGGATCTAGAGTCTGCTTCTTCTACTGGCAAGTCTAAATCTACCAGAACTAAGAAAAGATCTCCGGCTCCATCTAGTTCTTCGGAGCCCCCAGAGAAGATTTTGAAAATAGTTACAACCTCCTCAGCTCCTTTGGCTTCAGAGCCGCAGGACAAGAGCTCTGTTTTGGATACTGCCTCCTCGGTTCCATTGTCCTCGGGGCTGCAGGAGGTATCTGTGGTACTGGAGTCGACCTCAGCTCCGATCATTTTGGAGCCAATTCAGAGCCGGTCACCCAGTGTTAGAAGTCCATAGGTAGGAGATCCTCATCTCCTTCAGTTTCCTCCAAATCCTCAAGGTTGTCTGATTTGGACGTGGATAGGGTGGTCCAGAGGCTCCTTCAGTCACCGGTGTTAGCCAAATTGTTTTCGGCCCCGGAGCCTACCCCCTTGTCGGTACCGATGATTCCTCCTCCGAGCACCTCTGTGTCGTCTGAGCCGGAGTGTTTGGCGCCGAGTGATGTCCTTGCGCCGGCTCAGATACCCCTGGCGGGTTTATAGGAGCAGTCGTCGGCTCCAACCATTTTGGTTCCGTCATCTGGTTTCGGCACTCTGGTTTCCTCGGTCGGGCCAGAGGGGGATGCATCTGGACTTCTGTTGGCCCCGAGTCTCCCTCTCGGCGCTTTGGCTAGGGGGACCCCGACTCTGGTTGTGGTCTTGGAGATGGGTCAGTCCTCTGATTCGGGGGGGGGGCCCGCCTTCGAGGCCATGAGGAGCGCACTGGCCAGGTCTTCAGTGACATCGCTTGGATCGGTCACTCCTTCCCCATACACCCCGGCTAGAGCCTCTGACGCCCCCCCTATCTGTGGACAGCGGAGCTCGAAGGCCTGAGGACACCCCCATGAGTGGTCCCCAACTTTCTGAGGTCCCCTCAGAGTCTGTGCCTGAGGAGCCTCCCAGGAAGAAGTTGTGCAAGAGGAAGCACATAGACTCCCAAGACGAGTTCATCACCTCGGATACTGACCTCAAAGATGCAGAGGGGTCCCCTAAGTCATCCTCCGATGATGTCAAAAATTCCCTCTCTCTCATCCAATTCTCCTCATGGAACAATGCAGACAGGATCTCCATTGGTGGCTATGTTCCTCCAACCTGGACAAGGGGAGGAATCTAGTTCCTTTGTTTCCTGCTGCCACAGTGACCACGGACGCTTCCCAGATAGGGTGGGGGGGGGCATTATCTGGGCAGAACGGTCCAAGGCATGTGGCAGGATCACGAGGTACACTTGCACATCAATGTCCTAGAGATGAGAGCAGTGCTATTAGCATTGCTAGCAATCCAGAGCTCTCTTCCCTGGGGAACTATTGCTATTCACTCAGACAGCATGTCAGTTGTGTGGTAACTGAACAAGCAAGGAGGAACCAAGTCTTACCCCCTTTGCAGAGAAGCCATGAGAGTGTGGAATTGGGCAGTGTCTCCCAACGGTTTCTAGTGGCAACGCACATTCCGGGAAAATCCAACATGATAGCAGACAGGCTAAGCAGAGCTATTCTAATGCCCTACGAGTGGTCTCTGAACAACCGAATTGCGACTCGGATATTCAGCAGATGGGGTCAGCCTTGCTGCGATCTCTTTGCCAGTCCTCTCAATGCCAAATGCAGCAACTACTTCACCCTGATCCCCCCACAGGGGGAGACACCCAGGGACGCACTAGTCCACGGTTGGCCTCCTGGGATGCTCTATGCCTTTCCTCCGTTTCCTCTGTTACCAAGAGTGATTCAGAAAGCCATTTACTTGGGAAGCAAGATGATTCTAATTGCTCCACACTGGCCCTGCCAAGTCTGGTTCCCCTTCCTTCAGCCGTACACAGTGGACGGTCCTTGGACTCTGGATCCAATGCCAGACCTATTGACTCACATGTCGGGACAGTTCCACCCCTCCCTACAGTCCCTCAGGTTGACAGCCTGGCTGCTCCACTTCCATCATTAGTTAGACTACATTCCCTTTTGCCTGAGGTGGTGCATATCCTATCGTCGTCTCACAAGTCCTCCACCAGAAGAATTTACTCCAGCAAATGGAAGAGGTTTTCCATCTGGGCTCAGGCCCAAGGCCTGGACTCTTTCACAGCCCCTATATCGGCGGTCTGAGACTTTTTAGCTATGCTCTTCCGACAGGGCTCCACTCCCTCGACCATTAAGGTGCAGCTGGCGGCCATTTCTAACTTCCATGTATCCTACGAGCCCACTCTTATGGGCCATAAACTTTGCAAGGCCTTTTTGAAAGGAGCCTGGTTACTTCGCCCTCCTGTGTTAGAACCCGTCATGCCATGGGATTTAAATCTGGTGTTGCAAGCCATCACTTCTCCGCCTTTTGAGCCGGCTGCCACTTGCGAACTAAAATTCTTATCCTGGAAGACGGTGTTCTTGGTGGCCATCACTTCGGCTAGAAGAGTATCAGAACTTCAAGCATTGTCCATTAAGCCCCCATATTTGATCTTCCATAAGGACAGGGTATCCTCGAGACTTACTCCGTCCTTCCTCCCTAAGGTGTCATCCACGTTTAACCTCCATCAATCCATTGAGTTACTTGTGTTTTTTCCAAGCTTCTCCAACAAAGCAGAGTTCAGATTTCATCAATTGGATGTGCATAGACAACTGAGATTCTATTTACACAGTATTTAAACATGTAAGAAAATCGGATCAATTGTTTGTGTCCTTCTCCGAGAATAGAACGGGTGGCCCTGTTTCCAAGTGCATTGCATTTCCTTTATTTACTCATCAGCAGGCAGAAATTTACCGTTCCCAGTTAAGGCTCATTCCACCAGGGCAGTCTCGACTTCAATAGCATATCATGCCAGGCTTTCCTTGGACATTTGTGCAGCGGCCACCTGGGCTTCTCATCATACCTTTATCTCTCATTACAAGCTGGACGTGGCATCTAGAGGCCGGGCTTCCTTTGATTCCACGGTTCTCAGGAGTATTTTCCTATGAGCCTCCCGGGTTAGAGGTGCTAGGGACGCTGTCCCATCAGTAATGAATGTAGGCGAGATAGGACCACATAACATCAGTTAGTTATGTACTCACCATAACGATCGATGTATGTGGTCCATCTCACCTACATTCTTACGTACCCTCCCACCTGCCCCCTTCCTGAAGGATTTGGAGGAAAATTGCTCTGAGACCCTTCAAAATTGTGTTTTATTCCTTTTTCATGGTGGGTGATATTCCTATTAGTGAGGTTTGTGTATGTGGTGTGATTGCGATGTATGCAAACAAGATCTGGGGGTTGGGGCGAGGTGCATCCTGGGATACCGGTTAGCCCAGCCAATTAGAGACTTTGTGCTAGAAAATAGTCAGCCGATCAGCTCCGAACCCATCAGTAATGAATGTAGGCGAGATGGACCACATACATCGATCGTTATGGTGAGTACATAACTAACTGTTTCTTAGTAAAAGAGACAGGGGTGATATTTCAGTGCCCTGTCTTCACCGTAAGGAGAGGGATGTTACCTTAGCTGTCAAAATTCAGCAGTGGTTGGTCATGATATGTATCCACTGAGATGTTGTCTGTTACATAGATGTCACAGTAGTAGTACAGCCAAGTAAGGTAGCCATAGCGATCCTGCTCCAGTTCAGAATCCAAAGCCATTTTCAGGTTCTGAAGAGGGCCTCTTGCCTGGTTCTGCTTTAAAATCATGTCATTTGTTAATGCATTTCAGTAAACTAACTTATGATTTGCTGTTTGGGGAAAGTTCAGT
Source organism: Protopterus annectens (assembly GCF_019279795.1). Taxonomy (NCBI): domain Eukaryota; kingdom Metazoa; phylum Chordata; order Ceratodontiformes; family Protopteridae; genus Protopterus; species Protopterus annectens. Next base: position 1,118,782,503 of record NC_056732.1, on the reverse strand, counting down.
CAGAAAACAAAATGGATACGTGCTTTCAGGCTATCAGCCCTTCATCAGATCTACTACTCTAACACAAAGACAAGCCATAAAAAGAGGCTATTACAAGCTTTAACAATCCAGCCAATCAGGATCTTACAACAGAAGTACTAAATGGGGCAATTAATGAAGCAATTTGCCTGCTCTGAATGCCTGCTTTAAAGGGACAGCCACATTCAAGCTGGGTAGTCTGTTTGTAATTTCACTATCCATCTCATCTCGGCCACTTCTGTGCTATGCACAATGTCACCTCTCCTTCTGTCCTAAAGTGTTTTCTTGTTATTTTATTAAAAGTGGTTTTAAACTGGCCATGGCTGTGTTGACCCATACCTTTTTTTTTCTGCTCTAGTTTTAAAGCTTGTCAGGGGAATACTTCACTTGGTATGTAAGGACAGCATATTCTAGAAATGTAGAATACACTGGCTTAGGTAGCTGTCACACCATCTGGTGGTTTTGATGTGGCAGTGTGGGCATAGGTTTTCTAGAATGGATGTTTGTTTTACCACTGGCCCTGTTTAGGTGAAGGAGTTCAGAGAGTGCTGGGTCATTCATAGCATGAAATGATAAGCAAGTCTCCCATCAGGATTCTATGCAATACTGAGTAGAAGGGCAGGTCTTTTAGTGTTATTAGAGTAGCTTAAGGATACTGGAATCTGAAATCTTTTTGGTGAGGAACTTTTGAAGTCTGTTAAGTTGGTTTAAGTGCTTAGCAATTTACATGTATAACAAGGCATAATGTTTAGTGATAGACCTAATAAAGGATGAATAAAGTGGGGCTGTAACTTCTTTGGACCTTCAGGACGGGTCTATATCAGAAGACTGAATGGAAATAATAGTGAACACCAAAACAACGAAAAGACCAGACATCAAAGTGTTGGTGAGATCGTGGTACAGTGAAGATTGGAATATTTGCCATTTCCTCACTGTAGTGCAATCTCAGAGTTGGAATATATATTTAACGGGGTGTGTGGGGGATGCAGCCCCCCACAACAGCAAGTTCGAGGACCAGTCTTTTTGATAGTTTGCCATTCATTGTTATTTCCATTCGGTCTTCTGATATAGACCCTTCAGGACATACCATGAATAATTTGTTCAAAGTAGAAGGATTTTCTAGCCTTGACAGCGATGTTATGGTCAAAGGAGTATGTGATCAACATAAGTACACAAGTCTCCTGATGACTGTGTCAGGTTTAAGTGGGATATTTCCTGTATTGAATGAACTAGTCATGACAGATTTACCAAAGGAAACTGTGCATTTCTTGGTGTAACTAAGTGCATTGAGCATAAAGGTAGAAGGCACATGATCAGCTTCCCAAAGTAGTCCATCTCTTGCCTCCATTTTGTTTGGGGACAGTCTGATGGGCTGTGTGGGATAAGTGCCTTTGTTTAGGAGTAAAACAGTGAAAGAGAGTCCGCTTACATTTCTGAAGAATTCAACTTTACTGTGAATATGCCCGGCTAATAACTACTGGGGCTGCAGTGTTCAATCTTAAGTTGTGAAATCTCTTTTCAGACAGTGGGGAAGCCACAACCTCAGGTTGTTTTTTCCTCAAATTTGCCAAATGCAGTAACTTCTTTTTCATTATTTCCCTTCTGGGATAGTGGCCAGTGTTGCTTTAGTCCAGGGGTGGCCTCCACTTCTCCTTTCCACCCTTACATTCATTCCAGGAAAAAGCAAAGTTGAGCAAGGCCAATGTTATTTTCATAGTCCCATTTTAGCTGCCATAAGTCTGGTTCCCTTGCTCTGGCCTCATCTCCTTGAGAAGTATTTGAGGTTGAGCCCTTCAAGAACTCTGATGACAAAAGCATCCAACAAGCCTCCTCGCCCAGGCCTACAGTTTAAGGCCTCCAATTCTGATGATGTTCAGGGATGCAGCTTACACTAATAGGGCCAGCCAAATCCTTATTTCTGCCCAAAGGCACAGTACCAGAAAAATATACAGATGAAAATGGATGTATTGTTTTTGGTTTGAGTGTTGGATAAGGGGTTGGCTCTCTTTCTGGTTATGTTTTCTACAGTACTAGTATACCTTGATGACATTTTTGACTCTTGGCTAAGCTGCTGTTCTGTCAAAGGTCACATGGTGGCTTTGTTTTATTTGCATCAAAGTAGTGAACATTCTTCCCTGGCCTCTGTGAAACTTGGTAAAACCTTATTTGGGGGTGCTGTTCTCATTAGACCACATCCAAGGGAGCTCACTCCATCATGGGATTTTAATTTTACTCTGAAAAGCTCACTCTTCCTTCATCTGAACCAGATTCTAGAGCAGAATTAAAAATAGTTTCTTGGAAAACTCTCCCTGGTACCCATGACTTCAGCATAAAGAATTTGAGCTTCAATCCTTGGGTATTACTCCTCTGTACCTGGCATTTCACATGGGTAGAGTTGTCTTGAGGTCCAACCATGCCTTCATACCAAGAGTTGCCACAGAGGCTAATCTGAATCAAACCAGTCATCTTCCGGTATTCCTTCTGAACAATACTAATAAAGGAGAGTATTTATTGCACTGCATGGATGTGTATAGATAATTGCAGTTTTATTTGAACAAGACCAAAGACTACAAAAAGGATTCATGTTCTGTGCACCCATCAAAATGGGTAAGAGAGTTTCCAAATCCTGCTTTTCAAGGTGGTAGTCTGATATACTGTATCATAAGGTGCTGCCAGCCAGTGGCTTGTTCCACTAGGTTTATGCCTACCTCTCAAGCCTTTTTCAGGAGTACCTCCATAGATGGCATGTGCAGTTAAAAGTTGGCATCTTTAAGCACTTTCACAATGTATTACAAGCATATTGTGATGTCTAGATTTTTGTCCTCCTTTCATGAAACAACTCAGGTAGGTCTTCTGAAAACAGTCATAGTGGTCGAACTAGACTCTGTCAAATCTGAAAGTTATGTACTTATAGATCTGCATGGCCGTGGTTCATCCTCAACATCCCTACCTACCTTTCTAGGCAGTTCAGATCCTGTGTCCCAGCTCAAAAAATAATTTCCTTAGTTACACTCTGCTCACCCAATATTTCTGACAGAGTACTTTGTTAGAAATTTTAAAAAATTTGTGAAAATAATTATACTCCCAAAACATATGATGTTCATCGTGTTTCACTGTTGCAGTCATTACACTTGGGTTATCCTGCTGGCAGGCTACCCACAGTCGGCCTGAATTCCAAAGTCTAGGTCTGGCGTCAGCTGCTGTTGCCTCTTCCCTGACGTCAGTGCGCCAGGGGTATAAAAGATGCAGCCGACACCATTTTCTTCATTCTTTCTTGCCACGCAGTGCCCGAAGCAAAAGCAGTTCACACGTGTCGGTCGGCCGACTCCTGAGATTTTTAAAAGCGAATTTCAGATCCGAAGTCTTCATTAAAGCTAAGTACCCCATTGGGGAAACTTTTTTCTTGCTCCAGACCGATGTCAGAAAAAGTTAAAAATTGTATTTCTTGTGGGAAGCAAATACCCCATAAGGATTTTCATTCTTACTGTATTCCTTGCCTAGGCCCTGATCGCAACGTTGCTAGCTGTCGGTTTTGTGCTAGATTTAACCAACACACTGTTAAGCGTTTGTTCTATTTTGCCTTTCATTACTTTGGCCGAAGATTCAATTATATAATGCCGTTGGAACAGCCAACGACTGGAGTTTATAAAAAACGCAAGGAAAAAGAAAAGGACAGGCATCCAAGGTCCAAAACCGACGACGAGGCTTCCGCACAGCCCCTGGCGCCCGCTACCTCAGAGCCGCAGGCCGCTGACGACTCCCACGTGGAGCCAGCTAGCCCTCTGGATACTCAAGGTATTGGACTCTCGGAAACTATTCCCTCAGATGGGTCCAGAGCTGCTGAGCAGGCATCGGCTTCTGAGGGTGTTTTCAGACCTACACAGTTACATGTAAAGCCTACTTCAGCTTCCAAAGCAAAGACTAAAGCAGTATTAAAGACAAAGAAACAAGTACAGCATTCTCCTGCAACTACCATGCCTAAAAAACAGATGCTCAAAATGGCCGAAGACCTAATTACCTTGATCAGGGGTTCCCATCTCCCTCCTGACAAGAGGCCTAGGCAAGAGATAGAATATGAATCATCAGATAAGATGTCCTTCAAGAATGCAACTGCAGTCATAACATGTGGGTTGTCCTGCCTCAGGCAGCCCTCGGTCGGCCGGATTCCAAAGTCTGGGTCCAACGTCAGCTGATGTCGCCTTTCTCTCCGACGTCAGAGCGGCTGGAGTACATAAGCATCAGCCGACGCCATTTTCTTCAGTCTTTCCTGCCGCGGTGCCCGAAGCAGAAGCAGTTCGCAAGTGCCGGTTGGTCAGCTCCTGTATTCTACGATACCGAAGTCATCGAAAAAGCTAAGTACCCCGTTGGGGACCTTTTCTTGCCTCAGCCGATGTCAGAAATTACTGAAAAAGTTAACAAATGTCTTTTTTGTGGTAAACAAATACCTCATAAGGATTTCCACTCTTACTGCCTCCCTTGCCTGGGCCCAGACCACGACGTCTCGGCCTGTGTAGCCTGTGCTCACTTCAACAAGCGCACTCTCAGGTGCCGGGCGGAGTTCGCTGAAGATTTTTTCGGCGATAAATTTGCCTACACCATGCCGTCGGATCTTCCGACATCGCAAACACACAAAAAGCGAAAAGACCGGGACCGACATCCTCGGCCCGCGTCTACCACCGACTCCAAGCTAAAACATAGCGCGAGTGCTCCGGTTCCCTCTGAGACGGTCTCTCCACCGCTCCGAACCGAAGACACCACATTACCGACGACTCCGATTCCAGACATTACTCCAACGCCAGTTATAGACTTTCCTCCGGATACCGAAACCGAGGAAATGCCCGAGACCATTGCTGTAGACAAGGTCACTCCTGCACGTGGAGCTGCCAGGCCTCCTATGGCCATGTCTATTAAGGCCTACACTAGGGCTAAGGCAGCCAGCAAAACAAAGCATATTACTTCTAAATCCTTACCTCAGCCGACTCCGGAGACACAAATTATGTCCATGGCGGCTGATTTAATTTCCATGATTAGAGGTTCACAGGCCCATCCTGAGAGAGCATCCCAGCCTCCTCCTGATAAAAGGCCCCGGGTTGAACCCTCTGACCCTACTCCTTCAGATGAAGACTCTGAGGGCTCTGTCCACTCTGATAGCCAGAAAGAGCTCTTCCAGACTTATGAGGACTCGGATGCAGATGATTCCATCCCTTCGGCCTCCCCTCCTGAGGATATTTCTTTTGGGGAAGTTCTGCACACCATGAGGGAACATTTCAAGTGACAGGGTCAGGAATATTCTGATTCTAGGAAACGCCTTAGGACTTTCCTTAAGAAGCCTCAGCACAGGCCCTTAGCTGTTCCTCCTGTACTTGATGTTCTGGATGATTTGTATTCTGACTCTAGTGCTACCCCTGATTCTCTTCCTCCTGCTCCAGCCAAGCCAGACAGGTATTACAGGGTCCCAGAAACTCATTCCCATTTATTCAGGGCCCATTCTGCTGATTTGGAAACTATTTCACAGGGGCCTAAAGGAGTTTCAGCCTCCACCTCAATAAATCCTTTGCCCTACAACAGGCAAGCAAGGTCATTTGCGAGATGGGGCAACAAGGTTTACACATCCACTACCTTATCTATGAGAGCTTTAAATTGCCTTTTTCATATGTTACAATATCAGGATTATCTCTTAGAAGATTTACAAAAAGCATTAGCTTCTCCTGATCCTTTAGACAGGAAGACTTTGCAGGAAGCTGTACATAACACTCAGCAAGTAAGCAATCACTTCCTGCAGTGTGGATATGATGCACTGGAAGCTTCATGTAGGGCAGCTATGACAGGGGCAGTGATTCGTAGACATGCTTGGTTAAAAGATCAACCTCTACCAGATCATGTAAAAGCAAAACTTCTGGACGCACCTTTGGAAAAGAACAAGCTTTTTGGTGCAAATGCTAAGGATGTGTTAAAGACCATCGAAGAAAAAGCAAAATCAGTTCAGACTGTGAAAGATTTCCTCCAGGTTCACCCCCCCAGATTCAGTAGGAATTGGCCTTCAAAAAACTGGTCCTTTCCTAATCCAGAAAAGTTTCAAAGGGGTAAGAACAGACGTGGCCGAGGAAGAGGCCAATACAGAGGCCCTTACAGGGGCGACAATGGCAGCCAGGAAACCAAAGAAGTGATGCAGGGGTTTCACCTGCCCAACAACCACAAACTCAATGACTTTCCTCTACTACCGCCTACCAGGGAACAACTAGAAGCTCCCTTGGGCGGGAAATTATCTCTTGTTTGCAGAAAACTGGCACAGACTGACAAAGGACAAATGGATTTTGGACATTATAGACCGAGGGTACAGGTTTCATTTTCATACCTTACCAAGAAAACAAGGCATGCCAAACCTACCACAAAATCAAAGGGCAGAGGCTATCAAACAAATCACTCTGCTGACTCGAATGAAAGCAATAGAAAGAGTTCCACAACAAGAACAAGAACAGGGGTTTTACTCAAGACTGTTCTATGTTCCAAGAAAAGAATCTCAATGGAGACCAATACTGGACTTGTCCGCATTAAACACCTTTCTCATAGTACCAAAGTTAAAAATGCTGACTCTACAGCAACTCCTTCCCATGCTGGGCAAGGAGTCGTGGCTGATTACTCTGGACCTCAAGGAGGCATACCTGCATGTCCCTATCAGACACAGCTGCAGAAGATACCTCAGATTTCTTGCAGGGCCAGAGCATTATCAATTCTCAGCATTGCCATTTGGCTTATCTACTGCGCCCAGAGTATTTACAAAATGCCTGGCTTCAGTAATTGCTCATTGCAGGCTCCAGGGTATACAAATTTACCCGTACCTGGACGACTGCCTCATACAAGCGGACGACAAATTGATGTTGACAAAAACCTGGATTATGTCATACGATTACTTCAAGCTCTGGGATACACAGTCAACTTCCAAAAGTCAAGACTGCAGCCATCCCAGCAAATAATCTTCTTAGGAGCCAAACTAGACACAGCCTCTCAGATGGCTTACCTGACAGAAGACAAGCAAGAGAAGTTAACTCATTACTTCAAAGGTTTAGCAAAACTCACCCAGATGACTGCAAGGAGATTCCTACAGGCCCTGGGTTACATGGCATCCTGCATTCTACTGGTTCCATTAGCAAAACTACACATGAGAAAGCTTCAATGGTACCTAAAAGCATTTGGTCTCAACACAGCAACAACTTGGAGACAATCATACCACTCATTCCATGCCTACAAAAGGAATTCCTATGGTGGGCCTCGGTGAGCCAGGAAAACACAGGTATGTCATTCAAAAAACCACAGATAACACAGACCATGACTACAGACGCCTCAGACCTTGGATGGGGGCGCACATGGAAGGCAGGTGTATACAAGGACAATGGTCTCCAAAGGAAACACATCTGCATATAAACCAAAAGGAAATGCTGGCAGTAATGCATGCTATCAAGGCTTTTCAACACCAACTCCAGCAAGGCCATTTAATGATACGGACAGACAACACCACTGTGATGTGGTACATAAACAAGCAGGGGGGCACCCACTCTTACCCCCTTTGCAGACTGACAATGCAGCTTTGGGAGAAATCACTGAGCCTAAACATCCAGTTACAATCCCAGTTTGTTCCAGGAAAAGACAATGTGTTAGCGGACAGCCTAAGCAGGAATTTCACAGATCCACACGAGTGGAGGTTACATCCGAAGGCCTTCAAACAACTCACCTCGACATGGGGCAAGCCAGAAGTGGACTTATTTGCCTCTCACCTCAACCATCTTCTACCAAAATTTTGCACAAGGACATACCATCCAAAAGCTTGGAAAATAGATGCCCTCTCATTCAACTGGAACTCCCTAGCAATCTATGCATTCCCACCTCTGCCACTGATGACCTCAGTATTACTAAAGATCAAAGCAGAGCAGCCCATGGGAATCATAATAGCTCCGGATTGGCCAAGACAACACTGGTACCCACTACTATGGAGCATATGTCACACCAGGAGGTGGGCCCTCCCTCAGTGGCCTCTACTTTTGACTCAACACAATTTCGAAACACTGCATCCAAACCTTCAGACACTGCAGCTAACAGCTTGGGAGATCCCATAAATAACTTCAGCTTATCTCTCTCTAAGGAAGTTCAGCGGATACTAACAGAGGCTCGAAGACCATCCACCAGAAAGGTTTACTTAGCAAAGTGGAAAAGATACAGCAATTGGAATACCAGCAAGGGACATGATGCTTCATTGCTGAACATCCCACTTATCTTGGAATATTTGGCAGATATGTTAAAGAACGGCCTCTCATATTCTTCCATAAAGATACATGCATCTGCTATTTCAGCTAGATACAACACTGATCCTCCGGTTTTCTCTCACCCCTTACTAAGACAATTCCTCAGGGGAATAAAGAACATTAAGCCACCAAGAAAGGCCCCAGTGCCAGCCCGGGACCTCAATTTTGTCTTGGAGAAACTGACTCTACCTCCTTTTGAGCCAGCAGCTTCAGTTGACTTGCAATTTCTCTCATGGAATATAGCTTTCCTGTTTGGCAATTACCTCAGCAAGAAGGGTTTCGGAGCTACAGGCCCTAATGGCAATACCACCCTTTATTATTTTCCACAGAGACAGGGTTTCATTAAGGACCAACCCTACTTTTATGCCAAAGGTGGTATCTAGGGTTTCTCTAAATCAAGCCACTCATCTGCCTGCTTTATTCCCCAGTCCTGAGAATAAGGGGGAAAGACTTTTACATACCTTGGACATTCACAGACAACTTCGATACTACCTGGACAGAACCAAGGCCAGTAGGAAGTCTGAACAACTTTTTGTAGCTTACGCCCCTGCAGTCCAGGGAAAAGCAATTTCAAAACAGACTATTTCTAAATGGATTGGACATTGCATCAGATTCTATTATTCCTTTCATGGAAAGACTGTTCCAGCCAATGTCAGAATACATTCCACCAGAGCTACAGCCACCTCTACAGCATTTTTAAGAGGGGTGCCTACCAAGGACATTCTAGAAGCTGCTACATGGAGCTCCAAGCATACATTCTCCAAACACTACAATCTCCCTCTATATTCCAGATCCAGAGCAGGCTTTGCTTCGGCAGTCCTGCAGGGTTTGATTGCCACACCATCTCTTTCCTAGTGCATACCTCCTCCCCCAGCTAAGCTTTGGTATTCTACCCACATGTTATGACTGCAGCTGCATTCTTGAAGGACATAGTACAGTTTTGTACGTACTATAAATGTAGATGTCCGATAGACATGCAACTGCAGTCGGATTTTCCCTCCCTCCATACCCCTCTATGTCTAGGGTCCACTCCTATCCCTGTTACTCTTAGCTGGGGATATCTGTTATGGTGTATTTGTTTTATTGCTCATTTATTTGTTTGGAATCCTGTTTTTGTCTTCCAATTTGATTACAGCCTTCCTTGGAGGGCACCTGGCATCTGGGGCAAGAAACACTGAAGAAAATGGCGTCGGCTGATGCTTATGTACTCCAGCCACTCTGACGTCGGAGAGAAATGCGACATCAGCCGACGTTGGACCCAGACTTTGGAATCCGGCCGACCGAGGGCTGCCTGAGGCAGGACAACCCACATGTTATGACTGCAGTTGCATGTCTATCGGACATCTACATTTATGGTAGGTACAAAACTGTACTTTTTCATTTCCTCTGACTCCTCTGAACAGGAATACTCTCTTCCTCCTTACAAGGATTCTGATGCTGAAGAATCTATCCCTTCAGCCTCACTGCCTGAGGATTATTCTTTTGGGGAAACCCTGCATACCATGAGGACTTCCACTGGGAGAACCAAGACTACTCAGAATCTAAGAAAAGGCTTGGAGATTTTCTTTTACTTCCTCAGCACAGGCCTTTAGCTATTCCTCCTGTGTTGGACATTGTAGATGATGTATTTTCAGAGTCCGGACTTTCTCCTGATTCTTTACCTCCTGCTCCTGTTAAACCAGACAGATACTACAGGGCTCCAGATTCACATAAATTTCTTTATAAAAACCCTGCTGCTGACCCAGAAACTATTTCTCAGGGTCACAAAGGGGTCAAGGTTTCCACTGCAAAAAAACACATCCCCTCTGATAGAGATTCAAGGGCACCGGACAGATGGGGAAAAAAGGTTTACACTTCTGCTACTTTGGCTGTGAGGGCTTTAAATTGTCAATTTCATATGCTTAAATATCAGCAATACTTAATGTCACTGTTAAAACAGAAAATGCCAAATTCTGATTGTGCAGAAAATAAGGAAATGCAGGATTTATTGAATGCAACTGAGCAAGTGGGAAAGCATGCATTGCAATGTGGGTTTGATTCTCTGGAGGCCTCTTACAAGGCTGCAGTTACGGGTTCTGTCATTATGAGGCATGCTTGGTTAAAGGAACAGAATCTGCCTGATCATGTTAAAGCAAAATTATTAGATGCTCCATTACAGCATGATACCTTATTTGGTGGTAAAGCAGAGGAGGTGTTGAAGAAAATGGAGGACAAAGCTAAATCTATGCAAACAGTAAATGATTTCTTACAGGTACAGTCACCCAGATTTAGCAGGAACTGGCCTACAAAGAATTAGTCCTTTCCAGTGTCAGACAGGCCACAAAGAGACAGATGCAGACACCCCAGAGGCAGATCCCAGGCCCAGGGCTCATACAGGCCTAAACAGTGGGGTGTGTCTACCTCCAAAGACGGAGAAAACAAATCACAGCCATATAGGAAACAGTCCCAATGACTTTCTTCTGCCAGCACCAAGCACTTATCTTTTGGCAGCCCCCTTAGGGGGAAAACTAGCACTTTTTTCTCGAAATTGGCACATGATCACCCAGGACAAATGGGTCTTGAATATTGTGTCCCAGTGCTACAGGTTCCACTTTCACACCCTGCCAAGGGCAAAAGGTATGCCAGACCTGCCACACAATCAATGGGCAGAGGCACAAAAACAAGTTTCATCCCTCATGGACATGAGGGCCATTCAGCAAGTACCACAGCAAGAGCAGGGACAAGGATTTTACTCAAGACTTTTCTTGGTACCCAGAAAAGACAAAGCCTGGAGACCAATACTGGATCTGTCTATTCTAAACGCATTTCTAGATGTTCCAAAATTCAAAATGTTGACTCTGCAACAGCTTCTGCCCATGCTGGGCAAGAAGGCTTGGCTTGTGACTTTGGACCTAAAAGAGGCATACCTGCATATTCCAATCAGACAATCTTGCAGAAAATACCTTAGATTCATAGCTGGCTCAATGCACTACCAATTCTCTGCACTGCCCTTTGGCTTATCTACTGCACCCAGGGTCTTCACAAAATGCCTGGCACCAGTAATTGCTTTTTGTAGACAAAGAGGAATTCAAATATATCCTTACTTGGACGATTGCCTTATTCAAGCAGGGAACAAGGACATTCTATTAAAGCATCTGGCGTTTGTAAAAAGATTACTAATTCGCCTAGGGTACACAGTAAACGAAAAGAAATTAAATCTGGTACCCTCTCAAGAGATAATATTCCTTAAATACAACTGCCCAGATGGCTTATCTCACACCAGACAAACAAAGGCAACTGACTTCTTACTTCAAAATGGTGGCAACAAAGACCCAGTTATCTGCAAGAAAAATTCTGCAGGCTTTGGGCTTCATGGCATCCTGCATTCTGCTAATTCCATATGCCAGACTGCATATGAGGAAATTACAATGGTATCTAAAATGTGTTTGGACTCAATATTGTCACAGCCTGGAAACATTAATTACCCTCATTCCTTGCCTGCAACAGGAGTTTCGATGGTGGGCACAGGCCTGTCACCACAACAAGGGACAGCCATTCACCCTACCCACAACCAGGCAGTCAATAACAACAGATGCTTCAGACTATGCCTGGGGGGCCCACATGGCAGGAAAATGTATTCAGGGAACATGGGCCACAAGCCAAAGGCATCTTCATAACAATCAAAAAGAGATGCTAGCTGTTCAGAATGCCCTGACAGCTTTCAAGGATCTACTCCATCCAGGACAACTACTGATAAGGACAGACAACACTACAGTCATGTAGTACATAAACAAACAGGGGGGCACTCATTCCTATCCCCCTCTGCAGACAAGCCATGACTTTGTGGGACACAGCACTGACTTATCAAGTACACCTGCAAGCACAATTTACCTGCAAGCACAATTCCTACCAGGAAAGAAAAATACTCTGGCAGACGAACTAAACAGAAACCTCATGGATCCCCACGAGTGGAAACTGGATCCACAAGTCTTCAGCATGATAATAAAGAAATGGGGATGCCCAGACATAGATCTATTTGCCTCCCCTCACAACTGCCAACTACAGAGATTCTGCACAAGGACTTATCACAAGCAAGCATGGAAGGTGGATGCTCTATCATTCAGCTGGAAAACCCTAACAGTATATGCCTTTCCTCCTCTGCCTCTCCTCCCCAAGGTACTCCTAAAGGTCAGACAAGAGAATGCAAAAATGATTCTGATTTCTCCAGACTGGCCCCGCCAGCACTGGCACCGAATCCTATAAAGCTTGTCTCAAGGCCCAGTCTGGACATTGCCTCTAATTCCTCATTTACTTACCCAACAAAACAATCAGATCCTGCACAGCCAGCTCAGAACCCTAAATCTGGCAGCATGGCGTTTAATGTAACCATTCAGAACACACCTCTCTCTAAAGCAGTGATGGATTTTATTTTGGAGGCCAGGAGGCCCAGTACCAGAAAATCTTATGCAGAAAAATGGAAAAGATTCTGTGCTTGGAACCAGGCACAAGGAAATGACACGTTCGTACCAAATATTCCTCAGATTTTACACTACCTGAGATGCTGGACAAAGGCCTAACCTTTTCATCAATTAAAATCCATGCCTCTGCCATTTCAGCTCATTACAATACGGAACCACCATTTTTTCACATCCGTTGCTAAGGCAGTACCTCAGAGGGGCCAAAAACATAAGACCCCCAAGGAGAGCACAATACCTGCATGGGACCTCAATTATGTCTTGGAAAAACTCACACTGCTGCCCTTTGAGCCAGCCAATACAGCTGAAATAAAGTTCTTATCTTGGAAAACAGCTCTCCTCCTAGCAATAATCTCTGCAAGACGAGTCTCAGAGTTACAGGCATTCATGGCTGTGGAGCCTTTTACTATTTTCCATCCAGACAGGGTTTCTCTGAGAACTAACCCGACATTTATGCCTAAGGTAATGTCCAGTGTGGCCCTTAACCAAACCATTCATTTGCCTACCTTTTTATCCAAACCCACAGAATAAGGGTGAGAGGCTCCTGCATTCTTTGGACATACACAGACAGCTACGCTTCTACTTGGACAGAACTAAAGCCTTCAGAAAGACTGAGCAACTCTTAGTGGCATATGCTGCAGGATCACAAGGAAAGGCAATCTCAAAGCAGACTATTTCAAAATGGATAGGCCACTGCATTCATTTCTGCTATTCACAACATGGCAAATCAGTGCCTAAGGGCATTAGGCCTCACTCAACCAGAGCAGCAGCCACTTCAGCAGCCTTCCTCAGAGGAGTACCTGCCAAAGACATTTTAGAGGCTGCAACTTGGAGTTCAGTGCACACTTTTACCAAGCCCTACCACTTATCTCTCTACTCTAAATCCAGAGCAGGCTTTGCCACTGCAGTTCTGCAGGGCCTTTTAGCCTCTCCTAATCCTAATCCTATTTAGACCCAGCCATCCAACCTCAGCTTTGGGATTCAACCCAAGTGTAATGACTGCAACAGTGAAACACGATGAACATAGTACAGTTGTGTACCTACCATAACCAAAGGCAAAGATACCTTCTAAAACTAAAAAAAGATGCCTGAGCCATGTGCACAGGCCTTTATACCTAAAAAAACAGATGATCGAAATGGCTGAAGACCTTATTACCTTGATCAGGGGTACCCATCCCCCTCCAGAAGAGGCCTAGGCAAGACATTGACTATGAATCTTCAGATCAGGTTTCTGTTTCTTTTGAGTCCTCTTCTGATCAGGAATTATCTTTATCTCCCTATGAGGATTCTGATGCTGAGGAGTCTATTCCATCTGCATCTCCTCCTGAGGATTATTCATTTGGCGAAACTGTGCATACTTTGAAGGGAGCATTTTCACTGGGAGAGTCAAGACTTCTCAGAATCAAAAAAGAGGCTCAGGGATTTCCTCCTTCTCCCTCAGCACAAGCCTTTAGCCATTCCCCCTGTTTTAGACATTGTGGATGATGTGTTTTCGGAGTCAAGCTTGACCCCTGACTCCTTACCTTCGGCTCCCAGTAAGCCTGACAAGGTATTACAGTGTCCCTAACTCTCATAAATTTTTATTTAGAAACCCTGCTGCTGATCCTGAAACTATTTCACAGGGTCCAAAGGGAGTTAAAGGCATCAACTGTAAAAAACCCTACCCCCTCCGACAGAGATTCAAGGGCACTGGACAGATGGGGGAATAAAGGATTATACATCTGCAACCGTGGCAATCAGGGCCTTAAACTGTCAATTTCATATGCTTAAGTACTAACAACATGTTATGGGATTGCTGAAACAGAAAATTATGTTGATTTCAAAATGTGCAGAAAATAAGGAATTGCAGGAATTATTGCATGCAGCCGAACAAGTTGGAAAGCATACTTTGCAATGTGGTTTTGATTCTTTAGAGGTCTCCTGCAGGGCTGCAGTTACCGGATCTGTGATTAGGAGGCATGCCTGGTTAAAGGAATAAAATTTGCCTGATCATGTTAAAGCTAAATTGCTTGATGCACCTTTGCAGCATGATTCTCTGTTTGGTATTAAGGCAGAAGAGGTTTTAAAGAAAATGGAAGACAAAGCTAAGTCTATGCAAACTGTTAAAGATTTCTTTCAAGTGCAGCCACCTAGATTCAGTAGACACTAGCCTACAAAAAACTGGTCCTTTCCTGTGTCAGACAGAGCTCAAAGGAGCAAATCCAGATGCCCCAAGGGTTCCAGGTACCAGGCTCAAGAATCGTACAGGTCAAAGCAATGGGGCGCATCCACCTCCAAATCTGGAGGAGATAAAGCGCAAACCTACAGAAAGCAATCCCAATGACTTCCCTCTGCCTACACCAAGCACTTATATTTTGGCAGCACCCATAGGGGGGAAATTAGCACTTTTTGCTCAAAATTGGCAGTTAATAACGCAGGAAAAGTGGGTACTAAACATCGTATCACAGGGATACAGATTCCATTTCCACACACTGCCAGTGACAAATGGTTGGCCAGATCTGCCAAAAAATCAATGGGCAGAGGCTCAGAAACAGGTTACGTCCCTCATGGATATGGGGGCCATTCAGACAGTACCAGAACAGGAAAAAGGACAAGGTTTTTACTCAAGACTGTTCTTGGTACCCAGAAAGGACAAGGCCTGGTGGCCAATACTGGATTTATCTGTTTTGAACACATTGCGGTGGTGGTGCTGCAGTAGCGTTGTCGCCTCACAGATGTCCTGTTCGATTCTCAGCTGAGCGTCTTCTGTGTGGAGACATGCATGAATGGGCGTACCTTCATTGAAGGTTGTGCGTCAGGGCCAGCAACTCTGCATGTAAAAATCTACTGCCAATCATTAGCAGACCGGAGTTCCGCTGTGGCGACCCCTAACTGGGAAAAGCCGAAAGACATGACGACAACGACCTGGACATTCCAAAATTCAAAATGCTGACTTTGCAGCAGCTTCTGCCCATGCTGGGCAAGAATGCTTGGCTGGTGACTTTAGACCTAAAAGAGGCATACCTGCATGTCCCAATAAGACAAGTCATGCAGAAGATGCCTCAGATTCAATGCTGGCTTAATGCATTACCAATTCTCTGCACTGCCCTTTGGCTTATCTGCTGTGCCCAGGGTCTTTACAAAGTGCCTGGCACCGGTAGTTGCATTTTGCAGACAAAGAAGTATTCAAATATATCCTTACTTGGACAAATGTCTCATTCAAGCAGAGAACAAGGGCACTCTTCTACGACACCTGGCATTTGTGAAAAGGCTTCTAACATGCCTAGGGTACGCAATAAATGAAAAGAAATCACAAATGGTACCCTCTCAAAAGATAACATTCCTGGGTGCAAGCTTAAATACAACTGTCCAGATGGCTTACCTCATGCCAGACAAAGGCAACTGACTACTTCAAACGGGTAGCAACAAAAACCCAGTCTTCTGCAAGACAAATTCTGCAGGCTCTGGGCTTCATGGCATCCTGCATCCTACTAATTCCATATGCAAGACTGCATATGAGGAAACTTCAATGGTACCTAAAAAGGTTATGGAGTCAACATTCACACAGTCTGGAAACAATGATTCCTCTCATCCCCTGCCTGCAACAGGAGTTTCTATGGTGGGCAAAGGCCTTTCACCAAAACATGGGACGGGCCTTCACTCTACCCCCTGCAAGCCAAACCTTAACAACTGAAGCATCAGATTATGCCTGGGGGGCCCACATGGCAGGAAGATGCATTCAGGGCATATGGGCACCAAATCAAATGCATCTACATATCAACCAGAAAGAGATGCTAGCTGTTCAAAATGCCCTAACAGCCTTCAAGGACTTACTTCAACCAGGACAACTACTGATAAAGACGGACAACACCACAGTCATGTGGTATATAAACAAGCAAGGGGGCACACACTCATACCCCCTTTGCAGATTAGCCATGGCACTGTGAGAGACAGGTTTGACGTACCAAATAAATCTTCAAGCTCAATTCCTGCGAGGAAAACAAAACACTCTGGCAGATGATTTAAGCAGAAACCTTATGGATCCTCACGAGTGGAAACTAAACCCACAAGTCTTCAACAGGATAGCAGAGAAATGGGGGAGCCCAGACATAGATCTATTTGCCTCTCCTCAAAATTATCAACTGAAAAGATTCTGCACAAGGACTTATCACAGACAAGCATGGAAAGTGGATGCCCTATCTTTCAGTTGGAAAAAACGATCAGTATACGCCTTTCCTCCTCTGCCTCTTCTACCCAAGGTCCTCCTAAAAGTCAGACAAGAGAAGCCAAAGATGATATTAATTGCCCCACCAATACTGGTACCCAATTCTAAGGAACTTGTCTCAATACCCAGCTTGGACCTTGACTCAAAAACCACAACTACTGTCCCAGAAAAACAATCAGATCCTGCACAATCAACTACAGACTCTGAACCTGGCAGTATGGCTAATCCTGTAATCATACAGATGACACCTCTGAGTAAAGCTGTGATGGATGTCATTTTGGAAGCCAGAAGGCCTAGTACTAGAAAATCTTATGCTGACAAATGGAAGAGAT
This sequence comes from Protopterus annectens, assembly GCF_019279795.1. Taxonomy (NCBI): domain Eukaryota; kingdom Metazoa; phylum Chordata; order Ceratodontiformes; family Protopteridae; genus Protopterus; species Protopterus annectens. Next base: position 1,118,765,198 of record NC_056732.1, on the reverse strand, counting down.
TTTGTGCTTGGAATCAAGCACAAGGAACTGATGCAAGAGAACCGCATATTCCTCAGATATTACAATACTTAACTGAGATGCTTGACAAAGTCCTATCTTTTTCATCAATCAAAATCCATGCCTCTGCCATTTTGGCTCATTACAATACAGAGCCACCAGTCTTTTCTCATCCTTTACTAAAGCAGTATCTTAGAGGTGCCAAAAATTTAAGGCCTCCTAGAAGATCACCATTACCTGCATGGGACCTCAATTATGTGTTGGAAAAGCTCACCCTGCCTCCATTTGAACCAGCTGCTACCGCTGCTATAAAGTTCTTATGGAAGACAGCTCTGCTACTAGCAATTACTTCAGCAAGAAGAGTTTCAGAGCTACAGGCCCTCATGGCTGTAGAGCCTTTTATCATATTTTACCCAGAGAGGGTGTCCTTGAGGACAAATCCTACTTTTATGCCTAAGGTCATTTCCAGTGTGGCTCTTAACCAAACAATTCATCTGCCAACTTTTTATCCAAATCGGCAGAACAAAGGGGAGAGAATTCTGCATTCCTTGGACGTACTCAGACAGCGAAGATTCTACTTGAGCAGGACTAAAACTCAAAGAAAAACTGAGCAATTACTAGTGTCATATGCTGCAGGATCAGAAGAAAAGGCTATTTCAAAGCAGACAGTTTCAAAGTGTATAAGCCATTGCATCCGTTTCTGCTGCTTACACCATGGCAAACCTGTGCCCAAGGGCATTAGGTCTCACTCCACCAGGGCTGCAGCTACTTCAGCAGCCTTTCTCAGAGGAGTACCAACCAAGGACATTCTAGAGGCTGCTACTTGAAGTTCTGTTCACACCTTTACAAAGCATTGCCATTTGCCTCTCTACTCTAAGACCAGGGTAGGCTTTGCCACTGCAGTTCTGCAGGGCCTTATAGCCTCACTTAATGCTGTTTAGCTCCAGCCTCCCAACCATAGCTTTGGGACTCTACCCAAATGTAATGACTGCAACAGTGAAACACGAAGAACATAGTACAGTTGTGTACAATTACCATAAATGTAGATGTTCGCGTGTATTCACTGTTGCAGTCCAGGTTACCCTCCAACCCATCCCCCTGTCATTCTACAGTTTATCTTTTCTTCTCTATCTTCTACAACCTATGTGGTGTATTTGCTTGTAGATGAAGGTAAAGTTTATTTTGATGCATGTATATATATATATATATATATATATATATATATATATTTAGAATATTGCTACCTTTTAGGGGGCACCTGACATCGGGGGCAAGAAAAACTAAAGAAAATGGCGTCGGCTGCATGTTTTTATACCCCTGACGACCTGACGTCATGGAAGAGAAGACAGCAATTGACGGAGGACCCAAGACTTTGGAATTCAGGCCGACTGAGGGCAACCTGCCAGCAGATTGCCCAAATGTAATGACTGCAACAGTGAATACACTCGAACATCTACATTTATGGTAAGTGTACACAGCTGTACTTTTTCTACCTGAGGAAAATTTCATTGGAGTCTGCATGGGGTATAAAAATGCCTATGCAAACACTTCCAAGCAAAAATCCTAAATCTTCTAGATTTTGTTGCATATTTGGGAGCCATACATATGTTCTCCCATTGTTTCCTTGTGAATTGGTTATCCACTCTCTCTTCCCAATATTTTGTAGTCTCCTTTGATTGATTCTTATAGTTATCATGCAATATTTGAGATACCCTTCCAATGATCCCTTTTTTAACAGCAGCATATGTTCTAGATTCAATTAAAAACTCTACCAGAGCAGGGCTTTAACTTAGGATTCCCCAAGCCCCTTTTCTTTGTCTGTATTCTATCAGTCCATGATAGGGAAGGTAGTCTCTAGCCTGCAGTCTAAATATCTTCTTGTCCTCTTCACATTCTATTACCATTCCCTGTCTAGTTGCTTGCTGTGAATACCGTAGATCCTTTTTCAGTTTTCTGCAGGAAATTCCAGCCCCCTCGTGTATTCTCTGTACCCCTAATTGCATCCCTATCAGCAGAATCTCCTTTCTCCATTCTTGTGCTTGCTTAGTTTTTAGAATACATTCTGCTGCTTTATGAATGTAATATTCTGTATGGCTGTCATTATCCTTAAGGATATGCATCCAAAGTTCCCCTTTCTCCTTATTTCTTATCGTGCCTTTCCACTTTGAATTTTAGCTTTATGCTTGTGTTATGTAAAAGTGCCTTAACTGTGAAGCTCTTAAATATCCTTTCAAATCAGGTAATCCTAAACCACTTTCTTCTATCGGAAGGATCCCACTTGACACTTGTCGTGTTCTCCTACCAGATAAAAACCCTTTAACTCTTTATATGCTTGTGTTATGTAAATGCCTTAACTGTGAAGCTCTTAAATATCCTTTCAAATCAGGTAATCCTAAACCACTTTCTTCTATCGGAAGGATCCCACTTGACACTTGTCGTGTTCTCCTACCAGATAAAAACCCTTTAACTCTTTATTTACTATCTACAACTTCTCTGGTTGATAAAAACTTGCCTGACCTAAACTAAAGGGACTAAAAAGATTCTATATTGCTATCCATATCCGTATCTTTAAACAAGACCTTTCAGTTCCTCAGTTTTTATATTACCTTTTGTTTAGTTTCTTCCTATATATCCGCCATAGCAGATTCCTTTTTAACCCATACTGCTAAATGCTTCATTTTATTGTGTTCCCATAAATTTGAGTGTTGCTAAACCAGTTGTGGGTACATAGTTTGCAGCTATAGCTTTTGTTTTGTTTTCAGTAATTTTATATCCAGAAAAGACAGTATCTCAGAATGTTCCACAGCACATATATTTCCTTTCTGACTTTATCAGTTACAAAATCTCATCATCTCCAAATGCATCCAACTTTTTCTTGATTACCATGCCAGTTATATTCTTGAATTTCTGAGTCCCTTATTTTCTTTGCCAGTGGCTCTAAAGCTAACACAAATAGCAAACAGGAAAGAGAACACCCAACCCTACTTTCTCTATTCAGGCACAACTTGTCACATAGTAACCTTGCCACTTTTAAGATGTCCTTCAAGGATGCATCTGCAGTCTTCACAAATGGGTTGTCCTGTCGTCAGGCAGCCCTTCGGTCGGCCGGATTCCAAAGTCTGGGTCTGGCTTCGGCTGGTGTCGCACTTCACCCGACGTCATTGCGGCAGTTTTTTGGGTATAAAGGCATCAGCCGACGCCATTTTCCTCAGTCTTTCTTGCCGCGTGGTGCCCGAAGCAGAAGCTGTTTGCAAGTGCCGGTTGGTCAGATCCAGAGATTACTACTACTGAATATTACTTCGAAGACTTCTAAAAAGCTAAGTACCCCGTTGGGGACTCTTTCTTGCCTCAGCCGATGTCAGAGAAAGTGAATAACTGTTTATCTTGTGGGAAACAAATACCTCATAAAGATTTCCACTCCTATTGCATACATTGTTTAGGCCCAGACCACGACGTAGCAGCTTGTCTAGCCTGTGCTTCTTTTAACCGACGGACGCTTAGACTTCGGTCGGAGTTTGCTGAACAGATTTTTGGCTCCGATTTTGCATATATTATGCCATCGGATCCTCCGACTACGCAAAGTACCAAAAAACGCAAAGAAAAGGACCGACACTCGCGGTCCGCGGTTTTACGAAACCGGTTAAGCAAACCGCGAGTGTCTCGGTTTCGGCCGAAACCAAGCAATCGGTTCTTTCTTCAGCCGAAATCATGCCTTCTACCGAGGCCTCTTCTAACCTGGTAGAAACGGCTTCTGAAATCCAACCTTCTGTTGCGGTTTCACAGGATTTATCAGATACCATTCCCCTGGATATTTCTACCCCTGCACGTGGAGCTGCTAGGCCTCCTGCAGCAATGTCTATTAAGGCCTTTGCCAGGGCTAAAGCAGCCAAAGCATCAAAAACGGTGCCTGCCAAGCCCCCTCTCTCAGGCCCAGCACCAGCTCCCATATGCTTACTTTGGCTGAGGATCTCATCTCTTTAATTCGTGGAGCCCAGCCTCATCCAGACAGGGCCTCTCCCTCCTCCAGAAAAAAGGCCTAGAGCAGAGCCCCCTGAGCCAGTATCCACAGATGATTCCTCTGATGACTCAGAACATACAGACCCTCCTGAGGCTGCTTATTCTCCTTACGAAGACTCTGATGCTGAGGAGTCCATCCCTTCAGCCTCTCCTCCTGAGGAATTTTCCTTTGGGGAAACCTTGCATGCTATGAGGGAACAATTTCAGTGGCAGGGCCAAGATTTCTCAGACTCAGAAAAGGCTTAGGACCTTTCTACATTTGCCACAGCATAGGCCTTTAGCTATACCTCCAGTACTTTCTGTTGGTGATGATGCATTTAATGATGCTTGCACTGCTCCTGATTCATTACCTCCGGCTCCTGCTAAGCCCGATAGGTTCTACAGGGTCCCGGACACTCATCACCACTTATATAAGGCTCCTTTTGCAGATCCAGAGACTATCTCCCAGGGTCCTAAAGCTGTAGCAGCTACTTCCACTAAAAACCCCCTCCCCTCTGAAAGGGAATCCAGGTCCTTAGAGAGATGGGGTAAAAAAGTTTACACCTCTGCTACTTTTGTCAGCTAGAGCTTTGAACTGCCAATTTCATATGATTCAATACCAAGAGTTTATGCTTGACCAGTTGACTAAAAAGCTGTCCTCTGAAGAATCTTTAGATAAGAAATATGTTCAAGAAATGGTACATAACATACAGCAGGTTAGTAACCATTCTTTAAAATGTGGCTATGATGCACTGGAGGCTTCCTTTAGATCAGCCATGACTGGCACAGTTATCAGGAGGCATGCATGGCTGAAAGAACAGGCATTACCAGACCATGTTAAATCAAAGCTTTTGGATGCACCTATGGACAAGGTCAGTTTATTTGGTTCCCCTGCACAACAGGTACTAAAAAAGATGGAAGAGAAGGCAAAATCTGTACAAACAGTGAAAGATTTCTTACAAGTTCAACCTCCAAGGTTTAGCAGGAACTGACCCTCCAAGAATTGGTCCTTTCCAGACTCCTCTAGGGCACAAAGAGGCAGGAATAGGCGCTCGAGAGGCAGAAACCAAACCAGGGGTGCTTACAGGGGACGCCAGTGGCAAGGTAACAACCAGCGAGGCACGGATGCAACCACCACCACTACAACAACTCAATCACAGTGACTTGGCGGTGGCACCGCCTACCAGGGAACAACTAGAAGCACCCTTAGGCGGAAAGCTAACCTTATTTTCAAAGAACTGGCATTGCATCAGAAGAGAAAAATGGACTTTGCAAACTATAGACCAAGGTTACAGGTTTCATTTCCATACTCTACCAAGCAAAAGAGGAATGCCAAACCTGCCACCTACTCAAAGGACAGAAGCTCTAAAGCAAATATCTCAATTACTAAGAATGAGAGCTGTGGAAAAGGTACCACCTTTGGAGCAAGGAAAGGGATTTTACTCCAGACTCTTCCTGGTACCAAGAAAAGAAAACAAATGGAGGCCTATTCTAGACCTGTCCGCTTTAAACACATTCCTCATTGTTCCAAAATTCAAAATGCTGACCCTACAGCAGCTTCTTCCCATGCTGGGCAAGGAGTCTTGGCTGGTAACTCTAGATCTCAAGGAGGCATACCTGCACGTCCCCATAAGACCAATTTGCAGAAGATACCTCAGATTTCTTGCAGGATCAGAGCATTATCAATTCTCAGCATTGCCCTTTGGCTTATCTACTGCGCCCAGAGTGTTCACGAAATGCCTGGCATCAGTAATCGCTCATTGCAGACTTCAGGGGATTCAAATCTATCCCTACCTGGACGACTGCCTGATACAAGCGGACAACAAAATAAAACTAACAGAAGACCTACAAAGAGTCATTTACCTGCTGCAAGCCCTGGGATATACAGTCAATATAAAAAAGTCAAGGCTGATTCCATCCCAAAGAATAACCTTTCTGGGTGCAGAACTGGACACATCAAATCAAATGGCATCCCTAACTGCAGAAAAGAAAGAGCAGCTTCCTCTCTACTTCTTGGCATTAACAAAGCAGAACCATCTAACTGCAAGAAAAGTGCTGCAAGCTCTAGGCTTCATGGCATCCTGCATAATACTGGTCCCTCATGCCAGGCTGCATATGAGAAAGCTACAATGGTACCTAAAGAATTTGTGGTCTCAACACAAGCACAGCCTAGAAACCAAAATTCCAATGATTCCCTGCCTGAAGAAAGAGTTCCTATGGTGGGCTCAGGCCTGCCAATCAAACTCAGGATTGCCCATCTGCAAAAGCCAACCAAAACAAACCATCACGACAGATGCCTCAGACCTCGGTTGGGGGGCACACATGCTGGACAGGTGCATTCAAGGCCTATGGACTCAAGACCAGCTGCACCTGCACATAAATCTAAAGGAAGTAATGGCAGTAAAATTGGCAATCCAGGCCTTCAAACCTTTTCTCCAAGAAGGTCAGCTGATGATAAGGACAGACAACACCACAGTTATGTGGTACATCAACAAACAGGGAGGCACACACTCATATCCTCTATGCCGGCTGGCACTGGACCTATGGGATGTGGCTCTGAGCTACAACATTCAGTTACAAGCAATTTATGTACCAGGGAAGGAAAACATTCTAGCAGACATATTAAGCAGAACTACCACAGATGCCCACGAATGGACGCTGCATCCGGACATCTTCAAAGCCATCACAAGAGAATGGGGATTACCAAAAATAGACTTGTTTGCATCCCCACTCAATCACCAACTAAAGAAATTCTGCACAAGGACGTACCACCCACTTGCTTGGAAGGTGGACTCCCTATCTTTCAGTTGGAAAAACCTGATAGCATACACATTCCCACCACTTCCTTTGATGCACAAGGTGCTTCTGAAGATCAAAGAGGAACATCCGAGGATCATTCTGATAGCTCCAGACTGGCCAAGGCAACATTGGTATCCATTGCTGAGGAGCATGTCCCGGGAACAAATATGGACACTGCCCCTGATCCCATTACTGTTAACACAGGACAACTTCAACATCCTGCATCCAAACCTGAAAACTCTGCAGCTAACTGCCTGGAACATTACATGACACCAATTAACCCAAATTTATCCCAAAGGGTTAAGGACATAATCCTGGAGGCTCGCAGACCTTCAACAAGAAAGAATTATGCAGCAAAATGGAAAAGATATCTCACTTGGAGTAATGCAAAGGGGCAAGAAGTGACACTGGTGAACATAGCCAACATCCTGGAGTACTTGGCAGAGCTCTTCCATACAGGCCTGTCCTACTCTTCCATCAAGATACATGCCTCAGCTATTTCAGCAGAATACAGCTTGGATCCTCCTATCTTCTCGCATCCTCTGCTCAGACAGTTTCTGAGAGGAATTAAAAATGTGAAACTTCCCCGGAAACCTCCATTACCAGCATGGGACTTGAACTTTGTGCTAGAAAAATTGACACTTCCCCCTTTCGAACCAGCAGCAACAGCAGAATTACAATACTTATCCTGGAAGACTGCATTCCTGCTGGCAATAACTTCAGCAAGAAGGGTCTCTGAACTACAGGCATTAATGGCAGTGCAACCCTTCCTGATCTTCCATCAAGATAGAGTGTCCATGAGAACAAATCCTACATTTATGCCTAAGGTGGTATCCAGAGTCTCTTTAAATCAGGCTATCCATCTTCCTACATTCTTCCCCAACCCACAGAACAGGGGAGAAAGGCTACTACATACCTTGGATGTGCATAGACAATTACGCTACTACCTGGACAGGACAAAACCAATAGAAAAACTGACCAGCTTCTGGTAGCATATGCAACAGGGAAGGAAGGAAAACCAATTTCAAAACAGACAATCTCCAAATGGATAGGAAATTGCATTAGATTTTGTTACTCCTATCATGGAAAGAAAACTCCAGAGAACATCAGGCCTCACTCCACAAGGGCTACAGCCACTACCACAACTTTCTTACGAGGAGTGGCTACCAAGGACATTATAGAGGCTGCTACTTGGACCTCCGTGCATACATTTGCCAAGCATTATAATTTACCTTTATACTCTAGATCCCGAGCTGGTTTTGCCACTGCTGTTTTGCAAGGGATCCTAACTACACCATAATCTCTACTCATTCCTCCTCCCCTAGTTTAGCTATGGTATTCTACCCATTTGTGAAGACTTCAGATGCATCCTTGAAGGACATAGTACAGTTTTGTACCTACCATAAATGTAGATGTCCGATAGGAATGCATCTGCAGTCAGGATTACCCTCCCTCCTTCCCCTCTGAGGTACTCCTAGGGTATTTGCCAACCTTCAGCTAGCTTGGGGGGGATCTATTATGGTGTATTTGTTTGTATATATGTACATACATGCTTATTTTGTGTGTTTGCTCTCTACTATTTGGAAACTTTGGCATTTATCCAAATTTAGCCATCCAAGAGGGCACCTGGCATCTGGGGCAAGAAACACTGAGGAAAATGGCGTCGGCTGATGCCTTTATACCCGAAAAACTGCCGCAATGACGTCGGGTGAAGTGCGACACCAGCCGAAGCCAGACCCAGACTTTGGAATCCGGCCGACCGAAGGGCTGCCTGACGACAGGACAACCCATTTGTGAAGACTGCAGATGCATTCCTATCGAACATCTACATTTATGGTAGGTACAAAACTGTACTTTTTGCGTTTTGATCCCTCATATATCCTTCTAATTAACTGTATTGTAAACAAAAACATAACCAGTACATACTGAAAGTCCAGCGAAAAAACAAAGTTCATGAAAAAGCATAGATCAACTGGACAACCACGGCTGAGAGATCAACTTTAATAAAACAAAAAATAATCCAAAGCACAGGATGAGTGCTTTCGCATATAGCTTTATCAAATCCTATAAAAATGATTAAAACCATGACTACTTTAAAATAACATTCAATCAATCAGAAAGCAGGAAAAGCACACCAGAATGATGTCAAATACATGTTTAAAGCAGTAGTTGATCTCTCAGCCATGGTTGTCCAGTTGATCTATGCTTTTTCATCAATTAACTGTATTGTATCAGGAAATGCAATTGTTTCCATTGTCCTACTCATAAAATCCCAGTTTACTCTGTTGAATACTTTCTCTGCATCAAATCCCACCAACAACAGCAGTATTTTCTTATGTTCTGCCCCACCCAGATTATCATTTTCCTATTAATTTTGTCAGATATTTGGCTCCCATTCACAAAACCATATTGATCCATATCTGTCAATTTTAGCAACCCTTTTTTTCATTATTTTAGCTGTTATAGACAGTAAACACTTATAAATCATGATTTTAAACTTGAAATGGGCCTATATAAAGCTGAGTCTGATAGGTCTGTACTGTCTTTAGATATTACAGCTACCACACCTTTTTGCCAAGCTGTTGTTTCTTCCCCTTATCTTAAAATGCTCTTAAAACCTTCCAGATCTGTATCACTTTCTTCCTTCCTAGCTTCCAAACTTCTACAGGAGTACCATCTATTCCTGGAGACTTTCTTGCAGATTGAGTGTATGTCACCATTTTAATCTCATCTCCTCCTACCTTATCTGTTAATTGTTGAGCCTCATCTTCCATAAATATTTTCAGTTGTGTTTTTTCTTGATTTCCAAATTCCATTGCTTTATATAAATTTTCATAAAATTTCCAAAATATCTCTAACACCTCTTCATGATTTCTGGTTATTTTTCTTTTTTATATAAGGGGAGCCATCACTTTAAAATGAATTTTACTTAATTGAATTTCAATTCAATTGAATAATTATTAATTATGTCATCAAGAGTAGTATATAAACTGAAAGATTCTCTGATTAAAGTGATTCTGAAGAGGTCTCCAGGTGGGAGACGAAAGCGCTCAATCTTGTGCATTCTGTATGTTGGAATAAACTTTCTCGTGTTACACAGCCGTGGAGTTGGGAGTTTGGTTTTCACATTGTTGGATTTCCTGTGGTTACTTGCTGGACTTTTGTTGGTTTGTTTGCTGTCTAAAGGTTCTTTAGTTTCCTGGTTCTTCAGCGAGTGAACGAAGGTATCCTACTTTGTGCTTCAACCATCCCCTGTGTTGGCGGTTATTTGTGGTTTCTACAGTGACTTGTATTTCAGCTATATTAGGTTTGCCAGCATTAACTGGTACTGAATACAGACAGCGACTACCTTAAGGAAAGGCTTGGTGAACTATTATCACGTATTTGTGGTGTCTTGTGTGCAGATTTTCACTTCTACAGTTTACTACAACAGTTGTTAGTGGTCAGCAGCCTTTTTACGAAGCTAGACTGCCTGCACTTGATTTATGTAATCATAATTCCTCATTGAAGGGGTTTGCTGCCACTCGACGTACTTTTTTACAGCACCACTCATCATTTCCTGTCTAGGAAAGGTACGGAGCTTCTGTTCATTGTACTATACGGATTTCACTAGTGGTTTTGGGTTTTATTCATACGAAAATTTGGATATACATTACAATGTCGAATTTTTGAAGACTGTTTTCCACACTACGCAGGTACTTTTATTTATCTATTACTATTTTACGTTTTGGAACTGGTTACAGCCTCGGAGGGTATTGGATGTTAACGCTGCACAGCTACAAACTGTTTACTGTTTAACGTTTTGTGGATGCGTTAAAACAGACGGATTCAGTAGCGCTTTTTAGACTCTAATTCAAGCGCTTACCATTTATTGCTTTTGGAAGTTTTTATAGTATAACAGTGATTATCAGCTCACACTTTGAGACAAAATATACACTTTCATATAGCTTTGTATTTTGCACAAACTCTGGATACTTGTAACCATTATGCATAGTGGTTGATATTGTAAATTTTTTTTAAAACCTGTTGGTCTTTTGGTCGCTGATTCAAATCTGTATATTCAGGACTTGGTTATATACTAGTACTTGATTACCTTTCAATAGTGTTTCTTGTGGTGTTTTGAATTAATATTACCTAATATTCATAACAGAGACTACGGGTTTTTGGTGTTATATATTTTATCTGTGTTAATATATTTATTAGTACTGATTTACCTCCTTCCTGTGCACAATATATTATATATAGAGTGCACACATTGTTTAGTACAATTTTATTTTTGAGTAGAACTACTTATACTTGAATCAGTTATATAGGGTCTAGTGATTACACACTAGGTTTCCCCATTACACTTGTTCCAAGAAGATTGTATTAACAATGTCTGGGGACCAATCTTTACTTAGTGAATTAATTAAAATTATTCAGAGCTATTCACAGAACTCTGCACAGGAAGAGGCAGGTAATACAATACCATGTGCACAAAGCAGCCCCAATAATAATAACAATACTAATGGAGAGAGAGCACATGATAGAGAGAATCATGACCCCCCAGGGAGAACCATATACCTTACAGGAAGTTAGAACTAGTTCTTTCCACAATTTTGTAAGGCGTAATAATAATCATCAGGAGGAAGATCTTTACACTAGATATCATAATATGGATTTCAATGGTTGGTTAAATAAATCCTTTTCCTATAACACTAGAGAACAGGAACAGAATAGCAAAAGAATAAATACCAATAACAACACCACATATAAAGATAAATGTAAATATTTCAAAACACTATTAACCAAGTTCAAAAATGTATCAGTGGAGAACTGGTATTTCAATAGATGTCTTCAGGAACAATATTGTACCCAAAGGACTTAGAATTACAAAATTTCCTAACAATATAGATTTTGAAACTGAAGATGGAATATTTAAGGAACTATGTACTATTTTCGATGAATGTGGGCCATCATTTATTAAGATACTCATGAAACACAATGAGAATAGAATGGAAAAAGACAAGGTCATTATTGATAGATTATATAAGGAGATATCTGAAGACTTATTATTTTCCATAGATGTGTATAAACGAGTATATTACAGAACTATTCAGGACGTTGACACTAGTACTACACACAATTATAATAGGAAAATGTCAAAGTTAAGAAGGGATTTAAAAGACTATGAATCGAACAATGCATACAACACACACAACGATAGTAGGTTCCATAATAGATTGTATCAGACTTGGGGAGTAAAACAACCTAACAAGACATATTTTATAAACCACAATAGGGAGGGAGCACACGCAGCACACACAGATATTAATGATGAATATCAAAACATCAATGAGTATGATAATAACAATGAATATCAGAATCAACATCTTGCAGATGAAGTGAATGACCCGAGTGCTAATTACCAAGATGATTATTACACCAACAATTTCCCTTTAGGGGACTTTGGCCCGAGGAGGTCACAGAGGATAAAAAACAGAACTCAGCAACAACCCTCATATGCCCAAGCAGCAGGGAATCATCGACAGTACAGAAACTAGACATTAGTATCAGAGAGAATGAAAGGAATGATGAAACTTCTCTGTTAAGTTCTCAGGAAGTGAATGTAGTAATAAACAGTACTACGAATTCCATCATTTGTTCATACAATGATTTTAATATTTTTAATTACACCGGAATGGAGATTACGGATACTTTTTTCAAACTTTTTACTAAGGGATTTACATTTGTACCACACCAGATACCTAATATTAGTGATATATTATTGGATATAAAACTTTTTACCAGAAAGTTGAACTTATCTGTGATTTTTGACAACAAAAGATGTATAAATGAGTCTAGAAATATAAAAAGATGCAGTGTATATAATCCACCCCTTCAACATGACATCCAGAGCTTCGAAAATGTTGTTTGTAGTGTTGTCAGAAATAACTATCCTCGTAATTCAAGTACTTGGGGAAATTTAACTGATGAAGAAAATGAGCTTCTCCATTTGTTGAAAGACAACAAGAAAATCAGAATTATGAAACCCGACAAGGGTGGGGGCATGATCATTATGGATCAATGGGACTATACGAGAAGAATGTTAAATATACTGAATAATAATAAGAGTTATATTACAGTATCAAGGAATGAAATAAATATCTCATATTCTAACATTGATTTTATATTAGAGGACAATTTACTTCAAGGTCTATATGACAAAGATCTATTTGAATTCTTTTTGGTTGGTAAGCCCGTGATTCCAGCAATTTTTGGCATCCCTAAAACTCATAAGAGTGTAACTGACCCACCTATGAGACCGATAGTGTCAGCACAGGGATCAAAAACACAGCCATTAGCTATTTATATTGATGTTAAATTAAAAGGTTACCATCACAAACACCAACACTTACTAATTGACTCATGGGACTTACTAAAGAAAATTAACAATGTGGAATATAATGATGGAATTACCTTTAAAACTATAGACGTCAAAGATTTGTTTACTGTAATACCACATGAAATAGGGTTAACTTGGTTTGAAGACATGCTTTCAGATATGGATCTCCTTAAACCTGAGTTTCGTATTATACTAGAAAATATGGAATTGGTACTGAAAAATAATTATATTTATTTCCAAGGAGAATATTACCATCAAATTGAAGGAGTGGCAATGGGGGCAGCATGTGCCCCCACCTATGCTAACATTGTCATGCTCTATTGGGAAAAGAATCATGTCTTCACCTCTGAGTATTACAAACACATTCATTGTTATTTCAGATTTTTAGATGATATCCTAATCTTATGGAAAGGTCAGGAACAAGATATTCTTAACTTCATTGAATATATTAACACAAGTACAACATTTTTGAACTTCACACACGAAATTCAAAAAGATACTATACATTATTTGGACGTGAAATTAATGAAAGATATGGATAGTAACAGATATACATCTGTGTTATATCGGAAAGAGAATTTCTCAAATTCATATCTACATTTTGATAGTGACCACCCCCTTACACTAAAAAAGAACATAGTAAGGGGGCAAATGATCAGAGCCTCCAGAATGATTAGTAAAGAAGAGGAGTTTTTGAAAGAAATGACTACCTTGAACAACATGTTTAAGCAAAGGGGATACCCGAGTGAGTTGATTGAAGAAGCTAAACAATGGGTTACCACACACAGGAATTCTAGATATGCCCCACTGTTGAGTGGAAGTACACATTATAACAATATTCTCACAAATAATGTGAATGAGTTTAATACTCAGGAATCAAGAGCTCAGAAGGTAAATATTACTAATACCCCATACTTAACCTTAACATACCATAACAACATAGATTGGTTGAGAAAAAGTATTAACAGTGTTTGGGAAATGTTTAAATCCATGTCAACTAGGGTGGATGTTTTCAAAAACAAGCTTACTTATAGTTATAGGAGAAACAACAACCTGAAAAATATATTAGAGAAGGGAAAGGATGGACCAGATGTGGATAGGTTCACCATGAACGGCAATAAGAGAGGGACCTTTAGATGTAATAGATGTCCCCAATGTCCTTTTATAGCTGAAGAAAAGCCCATTTATTTGCCCAGTCTACATATTACACTTAAAGCTAGAAGATATAGCAGCTGCTATACCAAAGGCATGGTTTACTTAGCATACTGCACATGCTGTTGGTGCTTCTACGTAGGAAAAACAGAAAGACACCTACGTAGAAGAATATACGAACACATGAGAGATATTAATCATAAAAATGTAAATAACGCACTTTATAGGCATACCATCACATGCACTAATGCTAATTTTAAATTTTGGGCCTTGGAAATAATGGAGTGTCCTGATAGAGGTGGTGACTGGGCAACAAAAATATTATACAGGGAAATTATATGGCAACTTAGATTAGATGCCTGCAACGGTAAAGGGATGAATGATTGTATTTCTATTACCCCAGCATTAAAATTATTGGCATCTGATCCGAAGAAACATACTTAAAATGTATGGTTTAAAATGTATGGCTTAAGGAGGAGTTGATGTAGTTCCCTTTACAACAACTGGTTATTCGGTGTGGTTAATATTTTAGTTTTTATTGGATCATTGTACTACTGTATTATATTTTGGAGGTTTACACAGAAGAGAAAAATATTTCATCATTTCATCATTTTGTAATAACTTTATTACACAATACATGTACACGTATACATACATTTATTTACATATACTTTTTAAACATTTTTAAAAAATTCTTTTACAAAATTTTTATTAACATTTTTAATAAACATATTTTTAACAATTTAGTATTATTTTAAGAGTTAAATATTTCATACATATACATATTATCATTACTTACTATAACTATGACTAATATTTATATATTTATATATTTGTAACAGACGTATTTATTATATATATATAACATGTATATACGTTTACTTTTTTTATATGTATTTTAGTATTTCAATATTTATTCAGTTTTGTTTAACTGAGTTATGGTAATATACAAATGACATCAAGTATAAAGAATACATGTATATATATTATTTTTTACACTGGTATTGCATATATATGAATGTTATAATAAGAAGTCAGCTTTTGCACTATGGCTTCTGTGTGTTTTTTAGCCTGTAATGGGTCTATTATATATAAGGGGAGCCATCACTTTAAAATGAATTTTACTTAATTGAATTTCAATTCAATTGAATAATTATTAATTATGTCATCAAGAGTAGTATATAAACTGAAAGATTCTCTGATTAAAGTGATTCTGAAGAGGTCTCCAGGTGGGAGACGAAAGCGCTCAATCTTGTGCATTCTGTATGTTGGAATAAACTTTCTCGTGTTACACAGCCGTGGAGTTGGGAGTTTGGTTTTCACATTGTTGGATTTCCTGTGGTTACTTGCTCGACTTTTGTCGGTTTGTTTGCTGTCTAAAGGTTCTTTGGTTATTTTTCTTGTTATAGGCTCCCTAAGATTGGCAACAAAGCTTTCTACTTTCTGTTGCCTATGTTGTTGTGCTAAAAGTTTTTGTGCTCTGGAGTTATAAAAAAAACAGTTGCTTAATAGCAATCTTTCTAAACTCTTGCATATTATCCAGATACTCCCTAATTCTTCTTTAGCTCTGCAATTGTGCCTCATCATGTTCTGTGAGATCCCCTTATCCTTCAGTACTTTAACCTTTTTCAAACCCTGTCTTGTTAGTTAACCATATCTTTTCTTTTATTTCTGCTCTACTGTTAAACTCAACTTTCATTTTATCCCACTCACTAAATATAACTTATGAAGAAATGCTTACCTTTTATAGTAGCTCACAAATAATTTTTCACTACACATTCATTTAATTCCTGTCTTTTAAACAGGTTGTTGGAAAAGGACCATTGCCTCATTTGTACTTCATTGCCCTGCATTTTGTTCTAGTTGCTGTGACAATGTAGGATATTGCCACCTATGCCAGGAGAAGTAGGGCAGTGATTGTGTAACATATGCTAACACAGCTGGCTGGAATTTTGTAAAGAATTGTATGTCATATGTGTATCAAACTGATTTGTACAGATGCTTGTGTTGAAAATGTATTTGTAAAGCTGCTTCTGTTAAAAATGTGCCAACAGTGGGCCCTACTGGACTGAAAAGAAATATACTTGTATTATTGTAACTGCTTAAATGTATATGTTTTAACAGGGAATACTGAAAGAGAATAGGTTAATCTCAAACTTTGAAAGAAGTTTGGAATTAAATTACCTGGCTTAGGCCATAAAGATTGTATCTTACAGTGCCCAGAGACAAGCAGTCTGTACTAAGAAGTTTCCTTAATTGTATTTGGGGTGAACTAATTGCTAAACTGGAAGGGTGGAGGTTTGAAACGGTTTTATGACTTCTGAGAGCAGCAGCATCAGATCTTGGCAAGGTTCTTTGTATGTGTATTATTGAGACATACATGCTAAATCTTGACAGCTTCTAGCCAAGGGGGAAGCATGGGAACCAGAAGTCAAATGACCAGATGTATTTATTTTTATTTTATTTTGTTTTACATTTGTTGAACGGGATAATCCGACTGGATGCATGTCCATTTTCAGCAGAGGCCCAGGGAGAAAAGCTCCAAGGGTAAGCAGATATAGCATTACATAATACCAGCATTACATATTACAAACAGACTATTTACAGAGATTACATAAGTAAGCAAGTTAAACAAGTTCCACAGGTTACAGTTAGTCCTGAGCACAAGTCAGGATTAAATTAAATTACACAGTAAACTGGTTAACAGATTTTTACACATTCGAGTTAGCCTGGCTTGATACATTGACATAGCCAGTTAAGTGACAAATGTTGTTTGAGTCTAGTTTTAAATTGACCTAAGGTGGAAAGTAAGGTAATAGCTGGAAGAGAGTTCCAGGATCTACTTACAGAGTTTGCAAAGAGAGAATCACCGGCTGTGTTATTAATTTTGCTAGTCTGAATTTGTAGTTTGTTAGAGGATTGAAGCGGTCTAAGATTGTTATAGGGGGTGATAATATTTTTAAGTGCAGGAGTATTGTCCAGATTATAGAGGATTTTATAGGCCATAATCAGTTGGTTATACTGGATTAGGCTAGGTAGTTCAAGCCAACCAAGCTGATTTAGATTGATGCAATGATGTGTCCTAAAAGGCAGCCCAGTGGCAAACCTGGCAATGTGGTTGTAGCAAATTGAGAGTTTGTTAAGGACAGTCTTGTTCAAATTCGAGAGTAGAGGGGATACATACAGAAGGGTTGAAAGAAGGTGAGAGCGAGCTATGGCAATTTTAGCTGGAGGGGTTAGGAAGGCTTTTATTCTGTAAAGTGACCCTAGATTTTATTGATGGTTTTGATAGTTTGGTTAACATGTAGGTCAAATTTGAGATTATTGTCTATGATGACACCTAATAGTTTTGTAGATGGGTCAGGGGAGATTATTGTGCCATCATTTGATTTTATGGTAAAGGTGAAAGCGGTAGACCTACGTGTTGGTGAAAATAACAGCATTTTAGTTTTTTGGGGATTTAGGATCAGACGATGTTCAGAAAGCCAGTTTTCTATTGTATTAAAGGTGGTCTGGGTAGCTGACCATAACTCTACTGAAGATGTGGCTGAGCAAATCAGGGTAGAGTCATCAGCATATTGGATACAGCTGACTTTTGGGGTGACAGTATAAAGGTCGTTAATGAAGATGGAGAACAGCAAGGGCCCTAGTATAGACCCTTGTGGTACTCCGAGGGTGTTAGGTAGAAGGTTAGAGAGTTTGTTCTGCCAGAGGACAGCCTGCTGTCGACCATTCAGGTAGGATTGAAATCATTGGAGGCCTCCAGTATCTAGACAGAATGTTTGCAGGGTGTGGATTAAAAGTTGGTGATCAACCATATCGAATGCCTTGGAAAGATCCAAAAAGAGGGCTGAGGATATATAATTATTGTTGCGATTATGGTTTATGGTGTTAGTAAAGGCTAGGAGGGCTGAAGTAGTGCTGTGATGAGGACGGAAGCCATGCTGAGTGTCTGCCATAAGGCGATTTTGGAATAGGTGGTGCATGAGTTGTCTATGAATACATTTTTCCATAATCTTTGCAAGTGAAGAGAGTATAGCTATTGGCCTATAATTGGAGAATTCAGTAGAGCTCCCTCCTTTGTGAAGTGGGATTACATAGGATATTTTCCAGATGGTGGGAATTTTAGCTTCTACTATGGTTCGATTGATTAGTATTGAGACGGGGTAAGCAATAGCATCAGCTGATTTTTGTAGGTACTCGGCAGGGAGTTGATCAGCAGAAAGTGTAGTGGGTTTTAATTTTATGATCAAGGTACAGATAAGTGAAGTGGCGACTGGTTGGAAGCTGAACGCAAGTAAGTGTCTAGGGGTGCTACTTTCAGGACCAGGGGAGCTAGGAGGTAGTTGGCTAGCTAGGGCTTGAATTGTCTCAGTAAAGAATTGGTTAAAACTATCAGAAACATCTTCAGGGGTTTTATCAATAGTAGCAGCAGGGATTGGGGTTGAAGTTTGTCCAGGATGTAGTAGATTATTTAAACCTGCCCAAAACTTCTGAGGGTTATTTTGATTTACTGCCTGTAAATTACAGTAGTATTGTTTTTTGTCTTGTAAAATTTATTTTTTGGTTTCGTTCCTAGATTGCCTGTATTTAATGTGATCTTGAGGGTCTTTAGAAGAACGCCATAAAGCCCATGCTTTGTTTCTAAGGGTAATTTTGAGTTTAGACTCTGTAGAAAGCCATGGTGCAGTTTTTGCCTTGGTTCTGTTTGAACAAACAGGTGCATGCAAATCAAGGATCTCAAGGAATTTGTTGTTAAAGTATGCTACTGCTTCCTCTAAGGGGAGGTGTTTTAGAATAGACCAATTACATGAGTTTAGTTCTTGTTGGAATTTGGCAGGGTCAAAGTTTTTATTGTTTCTAACCTTTCTGAGCAAGGGTTGTTGGGAATTAATGGTTGTGTGCTTAATTACATATGTGAGAAGGTGATCGCTTAGGCCATTAAGGAAGGTACCAGAGGTGTACAGTTGGGGGTGACTGTTTATGAGTACCCAGTCAAGTATACTTTCTTTTTGGTTGGGTTTACCTATCCTGGTAGGGGTGGATATGATTTGTGTAAATGCATGCAGGTTAATATGGGAGGTTGGGGATTCTAAGGAACAGGTGCCCCAGTCTATGTTAAAGTCTCCAAGTAGTAGGGTTTCTTGGGGGTAGTGACATGATAACCAGTGCAGGATATCTTCAAATGTAGATATATTGTTACCTGGGGGAATGTACATACAGATGATATTAATGCATTTATTTTTATTAAGTTGCAATTTGGTGGCAAGAATCTCAGAGTTATTAATCTGAGGAGGTTGTATTACATCTATGGTGACATTCAACTCAGATTTATAGAGTACAGCTACCCCATCCCCCTTCCTCGAAGCACGATCCAGCCTGTGTATGTTGTACCCAGGTGGTAAGACTTCATTGTCTTTAGTGTTAGGTTTTAACCAGGTTTCAGATAAACAGAGAATCTCAGGGGAGTGGATATCCAGAAGTGCATGCAATTCATGTACCTTGTTATTAATGCTTCTAATATTGAGATGACAGACTAGGAGAGAGTTAGTTGGCCTATTAATTGTAGGTTTGTAGCTTAAATTACAAGTAGAAGGGGTATGTGTATCTGAAGTGAGTGGGCCAGGGCTGGGGTGAATATTGCCACCAAGTATTAGGTTGAGTCTATACTTGGTGATGAACTTCAGGAATTTGTTTATTAGTTTGTGGTAGTGTTTGGATCTAGAGCTAATGTGCCTGGGGTTGAGATGTTGATAGACTGAACAAGATGTTGGATAGGATCTGGTACTGTAAGTATGGTTGAAGGTGGAAGGATTTACAGCTGGGGTGATAGTATGGCCTTTTGGGACCTGAAATCCCGTAAGAAACTGGTTTTCATACAAGGTAAGGAGGTATGGTGTGAACAAGAGGGGTGTGAACAAGAGGGGTAGTAAAGAGGAGTATATCATTATATGTGATTCAGCTAGTGAGTGAAGGAACTGTTTTACCTAGTGATGCAACACCAGAAGATAGAGTGGTGAGGTAAAGGTACTGGAAGGGGGGATGAGAGAATGCCAGATGAAAGCTAATAGGTGCTATTAAATGTAGGTAGTAGAATAGGGGTGGGTGGAATTATCCCAAATGACAGCAGATAGGATCTAGAAAGTGGGGGAGTGGCTATAGTACTATAAATTTAGAGGTACTGGGGGCAGGAGGGAATTGGGGGCAGAGAGGGGAGCGAAGAGAGCCCGAGCATAGTGGGGCTATTGCAGTTTACAAGGTTACGTGAGGGCGAATGTAGCGGGGCTATTGCAGTTTACAAGGTTTCCTAAGGTGTCCTAAAGCTATAAGGTAAGTATTACAGCTCTAATGTAAGAGTCAATTTACTGCAGTTACAGGGGAAGGAGGCAACCACTCAAGTAGAAACAAAGAGCCCTATGGCTGACCAATATGGTGACCTGCTTAATTACAAAGCACTGTAAGTGAAAGCTTAACAAATGCGTTTTGTGTGTAACCTACTCTGTTTAAATGTTGAGAGAAACTGATTGCAGTCCTGAAGGTTTACCTTGTGGCTGCTGAGAATATACACACCTTCAGTGACAACTGCTTACAGGCTACAGAAGTTCAATTAATATCCACACCACTGCTCACCAATATGTGACGTCACATATTGGTGAGCAGTGGTGTGGATATTAATTGAACTTCTGTAGCCTGTAGGCAGTTGCCACTGAAGGTGTGTATATTCTCAGCAGTCACAAGGTAAACCTTCAGAGTTTCATTTCTCAACAGTTTTATGTATTTATTTATTTTTTGTTAGTTTAGTTTAGTCAGAGAAAGCCGGCAAAGATGTCAGCAGAGGATTATGGAAAGCTGACAAAAGAAACAGTTGGCTAAGGTGTGTGAATTCAAAGAACTGTTGTATGCCAACCTGACTAAAGAGGAAATGATTGTAGCCTTAGTTGCAGCTCAGACCAGCAACCAGGAGGACAACCAGTTTGGTGATGGGGATGTGTAGCCCTTAGAAACAGGACAGCTCACCTTTTCCTCAGAGGACTTAAACATCCATCTGGAGTTAGAGACTTGAACTGGAGGCAAAAAGGCTGGAATTAGAATCAGCAGACTACTGCATTTGGAGGTTGAAGTAGAATCAGCAGAGAGACTGCAGCATTTAGAGGTGCAGACTCTTTGCCAGAATCATAGAGGTAATGGGGAAGGGATTAACTGAACCCCAGAAACAATAAATGTCAGTAAATTTCTTCTGCAGTTTGCAGAGGGTGATAATTTTGATAGGTTTATTCATATATTTGAAAGGGTATGTAAACAGTATAATGTTGGCCAAGGGCTCTGGGTATGCTTCCTGACCTCCTTATTCCACGGTAAAGCTGTAAATGCTGTTTCTAAATTGTCTGATATTGATTGCTTAAATTATGATAAAGTGAAACGTTTACTAGAATGTTTCAAGTTAAAACATAAAGGTTACAGAAAAAAGTTTTGTGAGCATAGATGCAAGGCAGATGAAAGTATGCATGATTTTATTGCTCAGTTAAGCACCTTTCATAGGTGGGTGAGTGAGTGTCAGTTCTCCACTTTTGAAGGGCTGGCAGACCTTTTGGTGAGGGAACAAGCCCTTAGTACTTTGCCTGAGGACATGAGAATCTGGTTGGAAGTGTAACTCTTCAGATGAGCTGGGGTAAGAGGGTTATCTCTACTTAGCAAGAAGGGCATCACTGCACAAGAAAGGGATACTCAGTGCTGCACATGAATGTAAAGGAACCCATGGTGGGCAGCCTAAACCATCCCAACAGAGTCCACCAGTAACAGGGGAAGCCACTAGTTCAGGTACATGGCCAGGATGAAGGGCTAAATGTTTTAAATGTAACCTGTGGGGGCCATGTATCATATAGATGTCCACAGAGGCAAGGTGAGGAACAAAAGGTAGGGGAGCCAGCAAGTGGAAATAACAGTATGCCTGTGGTAAGTTGTCTAGGGACAACAGGGGTACCAAACTATCACCAGAGTTTATATCTGATCTTGGTGGATGAAAAACAGGCCAATGCTAAGAGAGAGAGAGAGAGAGACCACCTCTGACATAACCATTGTGAAGCCTGCAGTAGTTAGAGTAGCAGTAGTTGCTTGGGCAGTCCACTCCAGTCAGAGCTTTAGGTGGGACTCCATCCCAAATACCTTTGGCCAGAGTTCACATTGACTGGAAGGGTGGAAAAGGAAGCAAGCAAGTAGGTGTGTTTGAGGATATCCCCACAGATGTCTTGATGGGGAATAATTTTGACATTGCAGTACCTTGTGTGCATGCAGTCAGGCTTGGAGACAGGCATGTGGGTCTGGTACCTTGCGGGAGACCCAGACAGACCTCACACCTGAAGCCAGGACTGGTGAGGTAGCTATTTCAGGGAGGGAGCTACCCTGTAGCAGTGAGCCTGAAGGTGAGCCACAGCTGCTAGTAGGTACTGATGGTCCCTTGGACAGAGGGACTGCAAGGGCAGAGGTGAGTGGTAGTACCCAACCTGACAGTAAGGCACCACTTTCAGAGGATGCCAAACTTCCTGTGGAAAGGAGCTGGCAAGAGTTGCAAAAAGTTGAGACAGGCTCAGCTCTCGGAACCTACACTGAGATTCTTGAGAGAGGTAGCTAGGGAGGCATGTGACTCTCAAGGAAAAGATGAGTCTGTACACTTGAACAAAGGGTTACTGTATAGAGAGTGGACCCCTGAGAGAGGGGCTACAGGGTTAGGTGATACGGCAGTTGGTAGTGGCTAGACCCTTCCATCTGGTATTTCTAGCCATAGCCCATTGACATTCCTTTTGCAGGCCATATGGGCATAAAGTGTACCAAGTGGCGTATTCAGAACTTTTACTGGCCTGGGATTGCGAGGGATGTAACAGGGTACTGCAGGCCGTGTGAGCAATGCCAAAAAGTAGGCAAAGCAGTAGACAAGGTCTGTGATTGAAGAACTATTTCAGAGGGTAGCTATGGATATTGTGGGCCTCCAAGTACCCCAAGTTTCACAGTGAAGAAGTATATCCTGATGGTAGATTATGCTACTAGATACCTTGAGGCAATGGCACTCTCCTCCATTGAGGCAGAGAAGGTGGCAAATGCTTTCTTAGAGATTTTCAGAAGGATAGGTTTCCCGAAAGAAATACTGCTAGAGGTGCCAATTTCATGTCAGACTTGCTGGCTTGTCTGTGGAACTGCTGTGGGGTGAATTACCTAGAAACCAGCCTCCGCCACAATCCCCAGACTAATTGTCTTGTGGAGAAGTTAAACTTTACACTAAAGACCATGGTACAGGCATTTGCAGACCAGTTTAGGAGAAAGTGGGACAAACTGTTGCCCCACCTGCTGTTTGCATACAGACAAGTACCCTAGGAATCCACAGATTTTTCATCCTTTGAGTTGCTGTTTGGACAGAGGGTAAGAGGGCCTTTAGATTTGATTCATGATGATTGCAAGGGTGAGTGTGAATCCCACAGAGTCTGTTGTGGCATATGTCTTAAACCTCAGGACAAGGGTTAGGAAGCTCATGGGCTTAGCCCAGGAGAAACTGGCAGGAGCCCAACAGCAGAAAAAGGTCTGGTATGACAGGAATGTTCAAGCCCAAGAGTATGCTGTGGGACAGCAGGTGATGGCCCTCATTCTTGTCAGACACAATAAGCTGCAGGCAGCTTGGGAGGGACCCTTCAACACAGTAAGGAAGGCCAGTGATAACTACATGGTAGAACTGCTAGGCAGGAGGCAGGGGCACAAATTGTACCATGTTAACATGATGAAGCCTTGCCATGATAGGGAGGCCCTAGTGCTGAGTATTTGCAGTAGATGGCAGGAGGAGTCTGAGAGAGATTTGGTACATGATCTCCTTAATGAGGCTCAGACTGACACCTCAGTGGAAAGGGTAGCAGTGTCCCAGTGGCTATCCCCTACCCAGATTTGAGAAATCAAAGTAGTGTTTCAGGAGTTTGGGGGCATGTTCACTGGGTGCATCCAACTGATGCAGCACCATGTGGATACAGGACCCCAAAGGCCTATAAGGCAGGCCCCTTACAGGGTCCCTGAGTAAGGCAGACAGACTGTGAGGGAGGAGATGCAGGAAATGTTGGAACTTGTGGTAATCCAGAAGTCCAGAAGTACCTGGGCCTTCCCAGTGGTGGCGGTACCAAAGAAAGATGGCAGCACCAGGTTCTATGTGGACTACAGGAAACTAAATAGTCACACAGAGTCAGATGCTTACCCCATACCTAGGAACAGATGAAGCCTTAGAACAACCGGGTGGGGCTAAGTATCTGACCACTATTGATCTAACCATGGGCTACTGGCAGGTACCTTTGACTCCCACCGCTAGAGATATGACTTTCTTCGGATTATATGAGTTCACAAAGATGCCCTTTGGGATGAAAAATGCCCCGACAACCTTCCAGAGGCTGGTACATCATATCCAAGCAGGAGATTATGCCCTTGCTTACCTGGATGAAATTGTCATTTACAGCCATTCCTGACATGAGCACCTTCAGCATGTCAGGGAAGTCCTGGGCAGACTGCAAAGGGCAAGGTTGACCATTAAGCCCAGTAAGTGTCAGGTGGGTATGACAGAGGTCGGCTACCTGGCATATAGAATGGCGAGTGGTAAGATCAAGCAAGAACCTGCCAAAGTGGAAGAAATTCAGGCACCACCTGCCCCTGTTATCAAAAAAGAGGTGAGGGCATACTTGGGAACAGTGGGGTACTATAGAACATTTGTTCCCAATTATAGTACCAATAGCTGCTCCCCACACAGACCTGACAAGGAAAAACTGGCCAGACAATGTAGTATGGAGCCTAGTCTGTGAGCAGGCGTTTCAAAAGCTTAAAGCCTGTCTAGATGGTCTAGATTACAGCAAAGAATTTGTGCAGGTGGATGCTTCCAACCGTGGGGTGGGGGCTGTTCTCAGCCAGGTTTCCTCAGAAGGAGAAGAGCACCCAGTGATATATCTCAGCCATAGACTCCAACCTAGGGAGGAATGTTATGCAGCAGTCGAAAAATAATGTCTAGACATAGTATGGGCACTGCAGAAACTTCACCCTATCTGTGTGGAAGGAGATTCACAGTAGTTACAGACCACAATCCCTTAACATGGCTACATCAAGCCAGCCAGCAAAATGCAAAGTTACTAAGGTGCTGCCTAGGGCTGCAGTCATACATGACAGTGTATTACCATAGTGGGGTTAGCAGTGCCAATGCAGATGGGCTGTCAAGACAGGGTATGTGCTAATGTATTCTCAGATAGTCATATTTCTCATAAACAACATTTCTCAAGGGTCACTTGAAAAATCTAGCTTGAGTCTTCGGGGGGGAGGGATGTGATGATGTGAGTGAGATATTGCCAGCTATGCCAGGAGAAGTAGGGCAGTGGATCTATAACATATGCAGATTAGCTAGCTGGAATTGTGTAAAGAATTATATGTCATTTGTATATCAAATTTATTTGTACAGATGCTAGTGTTGAAAAATGCATATGTAAAGCTGCTTCTGTTAAAAATGTACCAACAGTGTACCCTGCTGGACAGAAAAAGAAATGTGCATGTGTTATTGTAACTATTTAAATGTGTATGTTTTAACAGAGGATACTGAAAGAGAAGAGGTAAATCTCAAACTTTGAAAATACTTTGAAATTAAATTACCTGGTTTAGGCCATAAAGATTGTATCTTACAGTCCTCGATGCAGCCAGAGACAAACAATCGGTACTAGGAAGCTTCCTGCTTTGTCTTTGGGGTGAACTCTGGAAGGGTGGAGGTTTGAAATTGTTTTATGACTTACAAGATCTGCAATCATAGTCCCTGATATTCTGCTGACTATGCATCCTGAAATCCTTTTTTTCAAATTCACATGCTCACTTTTTCCAGATGTGTCTCCTGTAGCATTGCTATTTGCACTCCACATTTTTTAATATAATTCAGTACTCTTATATTTTTGTCTATACCTCTGAAGCCATTCACATTCCAAAAGAATATGTTTACTGTAGCTATTATGTGAGGTATGAGAAGTTAGTATTCCCACCTAGTTTTATTTATATATATATATATATATATATATATATATATATATATATATATATATATATATGAGACAGCTTTTTAAAAAAAACTCTGTTTCCAGTTTTTGTATTACATGCACCCCCACTAATATTTGGCGGGGTAATCCTTTATACAATTGTTTCTTGTTATCTCCATTTGAACCTATATCATGTTTTACAAGACTTGTTTTATTGAAAACTCTAAAACAAAAAGCTACCACCCAGAATACCCCCATAACCTGTGAACTTAAAACAGGCACACAAAACTATGTACACCTTCAAATAGTGATGTTTAACCCTTCTGATAGGAAGAATTGTCCCAAATTGACAACTGTACACACAGGCATTAACTAACCTAAAATTAAAGTTAGCCAAGCAAAAGCTAATGTTACAGCTTACGCTCCTACTTACACTAATGACTGTCTGTTCTTATCTTAGCTTTATGCCCTTCCCAAATGTGAAAAACAGATTATATATATTTTCAGAAAACATTAATGTTTAGCCTTAAGAAAAGTGTACTGGCTATCTTTAAATAAAACAAAACTAAATTATACATTTTTCTAGTAAATACATTAAAGTATTTAGTTACCAGAAAAGCTGCTATCTTTTACTCACTTCCATATAATTCAGACTTTATTTTTTTACAAGTCTGCTTGTCCTATGTTTTAGTTTGACGTTTCTCTCAGTAAACAGTGGGCAGGATTCATGAAGGCTTGCACGAAGTGTAAGAGAAGTGCAACACTCCATGCAAGCCTCGCGATCCAGGAACAGCCCTAAACTCCGTGTAAGAGACCAGCTAAAACGTCTCTTACACGGACTGGGCGTGGACATGCTAAATAACTCACTTCCATCCGAAAGGTATGCAAATGAGGTATATTAGCGATCCACGAAGCAGAAACCAGTCCGTGTAAGAGACGTTTTAGCTGCAGAAATGTACTCAGTTGACAACTGAGTACGTTTCTGCAAATTCCACAACGGAGCCATGTCAGCTCCAAAAAAAGGGTGCATATGACTCAGGCAGCATGCCAATGGCCAAATATGTGGCCATTGGCAATATAACCCGATGCCAAAATAATAAAAATATAATTTTTTTTTCCGGCGATCGCCGATGTTTAAACCCAGCGCAGCCCCGCGCAAACAGGCTGCACTGTATAAAACATGAAAATGAAGGTTAGAAACCCACAAATGTGGGTTTCATGCAATACATGGAATGACAATGCAGGGACCAGCAGGCCAAAAACAACATGGTCACCGTGTAGTGGTTGCTAAGGGGGGAAGCTGAGTCTAAGACATTTAACTAAGCATTAGTAGGCAATCTCATGTAAATGAGGGTTAGGATACTGAATCTCACAGTCACATAGCAAATAAGCACAGTCTGAGTAGTGTAAGAGATACATAAGGTGGAGGAATAGAGTAGGAGATAGGTGACATCACAGGGGGGAATGGTAGAAAGAAATGCAGTTCATTGGAGGCGAGTGTAACAAGACAGATGACAGGCACAGATCATGGAAAGAGGTGTGCCACTAGATAAGTCATGGAAAGTCAAGAAATGGAAGGTGTACATTGTTACCTACACCAAAGTTTCTTGCTGGGCGTGCATGCACACGTGTGTGCGCCATGAAGCGCGAGTAGGGCAGTGTGCACGCGTGTAAGGCAGACTGAGCATGTGGGAGCGTGTTGGGAGATGTTTAACACTGTTTGCGCGGGTGTGCACGCGTGTAGGGCAGGCTGAGTATGTTGGAGGCTGTTGGCAGATGTGTAACAGTGTTTGCGAGGGTGTACGCGCGTTTTAACCCGAATAAGTAGATTCTGAACCGTGTAAGCACGTGTGCGTGCGTGTAAGCCACTGTGAGAGTGTTTCTGATGGTATGCACGTTGCTCCCCCCTGAGGAAACAGAGAGGAAAAAGGAAGCAACAGAATTAATAGGAAGCTAGCAGGGATAACTGCTGAAGCTAGCAGGTGAAAACAATTAGAAGCAGGCAATTACACAGGCAGAATAGTAGCCCAGCCCAGCACTTAAAACTCTGCAAACAGTAGTGCAGGATGTTTCCCTTAAGAGACACTGCAAGACAGGAGTAAGCTAATAGAAGTGAAAACTGAAAAAGCTGAACTCAGAGCAGAAATGTTAGGGGCTTCCATAGCTGTCATAATGAGACATAGGCGACTTGCTGAGGGTGATGACAATGCAGATGGTGCCAGACAACCCACAGTGAGGAGACGGAGAAGAGTGTACAGGCCCAGGGTCACCTACCACGGGTTACAGGAGCTGGAGATAGAGTGCTATAGAGTGGACAGAGAGCTCCTGCAGCAAATTGTTGAGCTGTGCAGGCCACGCCTCACACACAGAACCAACAGAGGGGAACCCATCCCAGTGGAAACCAAGGTGTGTTGGCCTAAGAATACTAGCAACAGGTACCTTCCAGAGACCAACTGGTGACATGATGGGGATATCACAGGCATCAGCCTCCAGGGTACTGCACCAGTTCCTGGATGCCATGTCAGCACATGTCGGTGATCGTGTATATTTCCTCAATGCCTGTGAGGTATTGGCCAGCAATATGCGTCTCTTTTAGCAAATAGCAGAATACCCTGAGGTACTGGGTGCAATAGACTGCACGCACATACGCATCAAAGCACCAGCCGGTGAGCGGGGTAGTGCCTACATTAACCGCAAGGGCTTCCCCTCCATCAACTGCCAGGTCATGTGTGATGCCCAGGGCATAATAATGAATGTGTGTGCTGGTTGCCCTGGGAGTTACCATGATTCCCACATCAGGCATTTGACACAGTTGTACCAGACATTTGCCAATGGGGACATCCCACACGGACACCTAGTGGGGGATACAGGTTATGCACTGGAGCTGTAGCTGATGACACCCATCAGAAATGCACACACACCTGAACAGGAACACCATAATGAGGCACACGCACAAACACGTAATGTAATAGAGCGTGTGTTTGGGCTGCTCAAGTCACGGTTCTGGTGTCTGGACACATCTGGTGGAGCCTTGCAGTACACACCAACTACATGTACCCAAATTGTCATGGTATGTGCTATGCTACATAATATGATCTTGCGAAAACAGCTGCAGCAGGACCAGCATAGGGCCAGCCCAAACAGCCCCCCACCATTGCCAAGGCCATCACAGGCAGAGCGTGACTCGGAGGAGGAACAACCTGAGCCTGCCCCAGTAGGCAGAAGGAGGCGTGCCCAGTATGCCCTGGCCTTGGCAAAGAGGCAACGATAGCACATACACTGGCTCAGTAGGAACCCTGGGAATGATACCCCTCTGACTCACTCAAATAATAACATGGATGCCTAAAATGACATGACCTGCTCACAAACATGTACAGGGAAGTGTAATATGCGCATCCGACAGAGGCAGCCCTGCAGCACCACCTGAGGCATGAATGCCATGTGTTAAGTAATGTAACACCATGTACTATATGCACACCTGAGCACCCTGACTAACATCCACCCTCACCAAGCATGAAGCCAGAAAATGACGATGGGATGATCAAGTGCAATAACTGGCTGAAGTAATGCAGTTAGTCAAAGGGGAGCCAATGTGTTTCAGGCTGGGAAGACATGCGGAGCTTGACATGATGCACCACCTGCTAGGGGTGGCGTGCACCTATCATGCCATGCCCCATGGATACTGACAAAGGCTGTCAGTACCCACAGCATGCCCTGAATCGGTAAGTCTCAAAACACAAACCCACCTTCATAGGTTCTACAAGGGATAGGAACCTAGATGTAATGCTACCCAATGACAGATGTATAAACAGCAAGATGTGTGCAGTGTAAACGCACACAGTATGGAGAATGTAGATACCAGTCCTGTAATAGAGAACTGGGTCAAGGCTCACATCAGCACCCTAACACTACCAGGTCACACCATACTGTGCTGTACAGCCGCAAAACAAGGAACAAGCTACAAAAGGAGGGTGACTAGCAAGAAATGGCAAGGATAACCATACCCCCATGTTGGTACCACAACAAGAAGCAGCATGGATTAGCCATGGTCAAATACCAATGGCCAAAACCTCCTCCCAGTATATAGCCTGCTGCAGACTACTGTCCTAATACCAGGAACTGCACCTGGCCTATGTCGGAATACATGAATATATCAAGCCCCCCAAACCACATTATATTGCTTGACTGAAAATACCCAGACATACACCGGGAGCATTATACTAGCACCAACACAGTAGGAGAAAATTACCCAGATTCCATAAACCAAAATGCCCAGGAACAATGTACCACTCCCACAAGAGGGGTAAGCATACTGGATGTGATAATCAGCAACATGTGTACTGGATGGCAAGATGAGAAGTGTACCCCTCACTGGTAAGACCAGATCATAGAGTAATCACACTAGATATACACATCCTGACCCCAGTCCCTGGCCAGAATACCACAGTGAAAAACATGTGTAAAGCATAGGTTGCAGCCCTCAAAACCGATGTTGAATCCACAAAGGCCCTGTGTAAGTGCAGAATATGGGACACACCACAGAACATGTTATACAGGCATTCCATGAACACAGCCAGGAAGGCTTGGAATATGCAATCACAAATAACAACAACACACAATGCCATACACGCAGGCATCTGGCATGCTGGACTCCAGCCATTACCAAACCATGCAAGAGAATGAGGAAGCTACCACATGATAGAGCAAACATAAAAAGGGAAATAATCACTGACCAGTAGTATGGCAATAACATATGTCCACACATACAATCCACTAAGTCCAGCCACAACAAGTAGAATCTGTGAATCCAGAGGCAATGTGACAACAGTCCCAAGTACACAGACAACCACAACACCCCCCAATAAATACAAATATATGTGATAGATGCATCCATGTATCCAAACCAGAGGTTGAGCTCCACCAACCCAGTACTGTCAAAACTAGTCAGGAGGTGAAGGTAACCACATACACCACAAACCCAGTCCCACATAGACCTACCACAACTGTAAACCAAACACATAAACACAGACAAATATTCCTGGAGGCCTGAATTACAAACACACCACACCAACAGAAGCCTCCAA
The DNA here is from genome assembly GCF_019279795.1 of Protopterus annectens. NCBI lineage: Eukaryota > Metazoa > Chordata > Ceratodontiformes > Protopteridae > Protopterus > Protopterus annectens. Next base: position 1,118,733,762 of record NC_056732.1, on the reverse strand, counting down.
AGCAGATCACAAGCAACCACAACCTTCAAACATAGCACATGCAACGAATAGTAAGCAAAGCTGGTGTGCCAAACAGTCACAGGCCAGAAGGAGAAACAACATGCCTGATACAGTCGTAATAGGTGTCTGTATAGGCAGACACACTGCTGTCCCACTCACCAGACTGAACAAGGGAAAGGGTAGAGTAAGCTGCCTGTAGGCTGCCACAAAATGCCACATAACACAAGTACGCAGGTCACCCCAAAGCAAGCAGAAATATGATGCACTCAATGTCCATGCTGGTGTGAATTACCTGAGATGTACATCCCTGGTCAACATCAAAAGAGACATGGATGGTGCCTCTGAGTATGTACCCCAGGGCGGTATGACACTGGCCGTGTGCAGCATCCAACACTCACCAAGAATGATGCCACAGTACAAACACAGAATGCTCATGTTTAACAGCTGGCACAGTTACAGCTGTCAGTCCAAGAGGGTCTAATGTCTGTCTGCTTGAGATGTCAAGCATGACAAGCCATGCTGCTGTTCCAGGGATGGCTTTCAGCTGTTACCCGTGTGCATCTGGATACTGGATAAGGCCTTTGCCACCTCCATAGAGCCGTATGTAGGCAAGGCCAAAAAGACTACCCACCACCCCCCTAGAAAACATAAGTGGTAGGAAACATAAGGGTAATGCTGACCAATGCCAGATGTGTAAACTGCAAATTGCATGCCCCTGAGGCACTTCCCATTATGGAGAACATTGATGTCTGTGCAGTGACAGAAGCCTGCTGCAAGCCTAGTGATAGCACACCAGCACTACTAGGTTATACCACATATCATGTGTTATGGCCCCAACACCTGCACCAAAACATCAAAGGAGGGGGAGTATCCGTATGCAGCACAGACACCCATATTGTCAGGTAACTGACAATGCACAAAGCATGTGCACATAACTGTAGTCAAAACTGCTGTACAGTCTGTAGCATGCGACAGACCACACTCTCACACACAATAACTCCACCCAGAAATCCTGAAGACACTGGACAGTATGAATGTCCCACCAAATACCGGACAAGGTACACACAAATTACCACATATGTGTCAAACCATTATGTATGCAAGGAATAATCAGGGAACTAGGGACACAGGTCGACATTAATCTGTCATGTGACACCCACAATGCCAATGTGGCTATGAAGATTGTCGATACTGGACACCGTATCATGAAAGGATTCACATCAATATCAACAGAGGTCACTGTGCCGCTGTACTTTTCCCTTATCAGACCCATAATCTAGTACAATGACTCATATGGGATGTACCGTACGTGACACCTGCAGCAGTTCGGAAGACCTCATAGTTACCTCACCAACAGGATAAAGGGTGTGAAATATATGTCATATGCTGCCTGGCTGTAGACACCCCAGCTGACTGCAGTCACACTGCCTACACAGAGGCATTGTATGTCTGTTGTACAAGGCCATGTCCAACTCAGGAGTAATGGACATGCTGCACCACAGGAAATCAAAGCCATTGGAGCTGTGAGAGTCACAGATGTCAGCCTCAACACATAATGCTGGAGGGACAGATACATAACCCAGAGGCTCCCCACACCCAGAAACAGGATCCCAATCCATGGTAAGCAGAGCCCCTCACTGACACCCCTCAACAGGAATATTGCCAAGTGGATGGATGACCATAAATGTATACTGGGGGTCCTCACTGTGTCACGACCAGACAGAGGCACAGTGAAGAACTTCATAAATGGCCATAATTGAACATAGCAAGGGGTGGCGAAAGACACACACACTCTGGCTAGGCTTACTAATGGCCTAGGGTGTATAGCCTAGTATGAACCCATGAACCTATGAAGATACAAAATGTACAGGACACTAAGGATAATCACAAGGCTTACCCAAATGATGGTAGGAACCATGTTGGGCATCCACAGATATGCTCCGAATCACACAGATATTACAAACAACATACCAAACACACACACATATTGCTAACATACAACCTGTCAAGTGTAGTGCAAACACCCCCCCCCCCGAGTGCAAAATACCTATCCCAGCAGACTGATGGTCCCCTGACATTGCAGATGCTGAGGTAACAGCCATCATCTGCAAAGCAGAACACACAGCAGCAAAGGTATGTGATGGTCTCCTGTGCTGAGGCCAACATGGACTCCAAGAATAATGGAATGCCAAATCACACTACTGCCCAATGTTAGCCTTACCACAGGATATGTACCCAAAGAGCATTGTACAACAACAGTGGTCCATCACAACAAAGGTGTTGCCTGAATGGATACTCCAAACTACCACCCCAGGATCCTGACAAGCTTGTTCTGCACAGCTATGGAAAGGATCAGTATGTACCACAGACAGAAGGCTATTGTGGACCTACTGATACTGGACCCTACACAGTGTGGCTGTTGTAACTGCAGAACCTGCCCCTAAACATGTCTGACCCATTTGAAGCAGTCATTAAGGTCATTGATGAGGGCAATGTGGTCCACACAGCGTAGCTGCACTGTGCACATGCTTCTAGACAATACCATACGAGTTCAGTATGGATATGTTCAGCAGCTTAAATATATACCCCTATGTCAGTAGAGGGGTTGCAAACCAGACCAAGGACAGAACTGACATGGTCAGAAATGCCGCATCCATGTCAGACTACAAAGCGGATATGAGTGGCATCCCACAAGGCCTAGTCTTGACCCCCCCACCCCCGTTCTGTAGATATGTCCCATAGGTATAGGCCAACATGGAAGGGACTGTGACTGAACATGTATGCAGAGGAGTACAAACAGCCCACCATATCTGACCCCCAGCTGACACAAGCAACCCACAAAAGGGCCACCTACAAACAGACAACTGTAGCCATAGCCATGTCAGCAAGCTAATTGCAGAACTGTGTATAGACAACCACCATGGATATACAGTAAGTGCCCACAAATTACCACACAGGTGTTAACCCATGAGGTACCTAACATGTAATGTGAGACCTGGGTACAAAAGGTGATAAATATCCTGCACTGGACAAACATGTGGCTGTAGTGTTCGCAGAAACATGTACCATATACCCACCCAAACATGAAGGTTGGCAGATGTAGATAAGGGGAACTCACTGTGGCTCTGCAGCCATCCTCCATCAGCGTCACAACTGACTACAATAGCCCCTCTGGGGTATACCGCAGCAGACACCTCCATCAACTGTAAAGTCCACAACAGTACCCCACCAGGGGTAGCAAAGAGCATGAACAGATGCCATGTGTTGCCTGAGTAAACAAACTGCAGCCCCACACACCGCCATCCTTCCCAGCTACAGGAAAGCTGTGCCTGATGTATGAAGCCATGTCCAACCTGGAATGAATGAACATGTTGCAGCTTGTACAATCTGAATGGCAGTGAGCTATGCACATGAGAGACCTGAACCCCAGCACTGACATACATAGGACAAGCTGTACAGAATGATCCGTAATACAGAAGGCACCCCCACTCTTCAGTAAACTCCTGGTACAGGTCAGCCAGAGAGCCACATATCGACACCCCTCAAGAGGAATCCTGATGAGTGTATGGGAGATGGTAGGCTAACCCTGGGTATCACTGTTATGTCAGAGGTAGACGGAGGCACAGTATACCAACCATGACATATGTCATGGCAAACTCCAGTTACAATGTGTGTCGAAGGACAAACACACCCTGTGACTAGCATCAGAAATGGCCTAGGGAACATTGCTAGTGTTTGCCAATGTCCACCCATGTTGTGGAATACACTAGCAATGTTGGACGAGCCTGGTGTAGGTAGTCCATATCTGAATATATTGCAACATGGTCATATGTGCACAACTGGCCCCTACACAGACTGTTGTGCTCACTATGAAGATGTCAAGCAGTCATAGGACTAAAGCCCAGGATACTGTCCACCACAGTGAAAGTACTGAACCAGTACACTATACGGTACTACAGTGTTAGGTCATTATGAAAGTATGTTGAGAACTGTCTGCAAAGTATCCCATGCAATCCCTGCAGGCACAGTATAATCCCTGTTGTGGGAGACACGAAGCAGTTGGCCAGTTAGTACACAACATGACACCCAACACACAACCATAAACGTGAGATATTGTTGAAGTTCACACACACCCAAATATGTGGAGGACTTCAGAGTGCAACATATAGAAAGCTCACACTGGGCATGCTCGCACACTTTGATAAATGAGGCATATTGTCAGACAACATGCCATGGAAAGGCTGAACTGGGCATGCTCACACACTTAGGCCATATCTCTGTTTAGCAGTTGGCCACACATATCTGGTATTTGTACGTGTCAGTCCAGGAACCAACCACAACACAGCAATCAGCCCAGTGCACACAGTAAATGACTACAGAGACATAAGTGATATAGTGGATCGCCGTCATATGCAAACATCTTCCACAGATACACAAGTTTGTCATAGGAACAGGGAATGCTATGGCAATAAAGACCTGCAAACAGTAGAACAGCACAACAAATATTGTGCATCCGACAATTGAACATATGGGTGTAGAGGTCAATACTAGGCTTGTTGCCCTAGGGAATGACAGCTCAGCTAGAGTGTGCTTGGCATCTGCATCCCCAGGATAGTAGGCTACTGTGCCACTGTAAAGTAGGTCACAGAAGGCAACATGTGAGGCTAGTGAGCTGTGCCTCTGTCAATCAGGGGCACCGTGGAGGTCCCAGGGATTGAATGTGCTAAGCCACAGCCATGTTGTCGGTGTGTGCTGTGAGAGGGTTGCTGAGGATCTCTGACAGTAGGTGTCCATCATTAACAGACTGAGGGGAGCCCTATCTGCATTCTCTGGACGATTCCACTGTCAACACTGTGTTGTAATGAGCATGTGTGAATGAAGTGCCATGCCGGAACTGTTCACAGATGTCCTCCCTCTGTGGGCTACAGCTCTGCAATGTATTAGGTCACTCTGTCTGTTGTACGGCGCATATATGGCTGGTGTACAGCTGACAGGTGTCTTGTTGTGGAGCAGTCGTGGGTATATGTGGGATAGCATGACCAATGCAAACCGTACACATGCTCATAGAATGCAATTGTCAAGGATTATGCAGAGTGGCCAGTATAGTCCTCCAGCAGGGGTCCTCTGAAGTCGTCCACCCCAGTCTACACAAGTGTGGAGTCTGCTTGTGCTAAATACAGTTTGTGTGCAGTGGCAACCTTGCCTGGGGGTGGAGATGGGATATGGATGTCCATGGAAAGGTGGGTATGGTCAGATATCAACAATGGTGGTCTACCTCTGGTGTGTAACATTGCAGATGGACAGGTGCAATATGTATTCCCCCATGTGGCTGTGGTGTGTGGTTCTGCCATAGCACATGGACCCACACATTGTAGTGGCTGTAGGGTAAAGTGGTAGAGGCCTGAGTAGTTCTCACACACAATATGCCTGTACCTGATGTTAACAACTGGAATGGTGTATGTGAACACCTGCACATCCTGGCACTGTTCCCAGGGAAGCTAAGTGTGTGTCCTGGATGTAGGTGTGGTGTTCTGGACTGGTTGTGTTGTGTGTTACAGGTCCTGTGGTCCCAAAGCATGGTATAGAACATAACCTGCCAGTGCGATGTGCATATCTGAACCTGACATAGGTGGCTGCAAATGCATATATATGCTATCCCCAACCTGACAGGTAGTACTACATGTACATACCTCTGTAGAAATAAAGATGTCAGCACCCTATAAATACTACAGGTGCAGAACAGATGCCCAGTAATTCGGATAGTGCGCTCTGCTAATGCGTCTCCCTCAAGTGTCATAATATAGTTAGGTAGGGGTTTGAATCCTGCAAATGCTCAGTGTGTGTGTGTGTGTGTGTGTGTGTGTGTGTGTGTGTGTGTGTGTGTGTGGGGTTTGTATGTGTGAAAGGCAGTGAGAGGGAAATGTCCCTTTTGGCAACTGGGAAAACACACTACAGGATACACATTCCCCTTTCTAAACACTGATGATGTCAGCACCCTATAAGTACAGCAGGAGAAGGGAAACCTCCCAGTAATGCAAATAGCGTGCTCCGCTAATGCATCCGTCTCGAGTGTCATAACATAGTTAGGTAGGGGTTTGAATCCTGTACATGCTCAGTGTGTCTGGAGGGGGTTAGTGTGTGTTCAAGACTGTTTGAAAGAAGTATCCCTTTTGCCAACTAGGAGAATACACTACAGGATGCACATTCCCCTTTCTAAACACTGATGATGTCAGCACCCTATAAGTACAACAGGAGAAGGGAAGCCTCCCAGTAATGCGAATAGCGCGCTCTGCTAATGCATCCGTCTCCAGTGTCATAACATAGGTAGTGGTTTGAATCCTGCAAATGGCAAGTGTGTGTGTTTGGATGAGGGGGATTAGTGTGTGTGCAATTCAGTGTGAGGGAAATGTCCCTTTTGGCAACTGGGAGAACACACTACAGGATGCACATTCCCCTTTCTAAACACAGATGATGTCAGCACCCTATAAGTACAGCAGGAGAAGGGAATTCTCCCAGTAATGCGAATAGCACGCTCTGCTAATGCGTCCGTCTCGAGTGTCATAACATAGTTAGGTAGTGGTTTGAATCCTGCAAATGGCAAGTGTGTGTGTTTGGATGAGGGGGTTAGTGTGTGTGCAATTCTGTGTGAGGGAAATGTCCCTTTTGCCAACTGGGAGAACACACTACAGGATGCACATTCCCCTTTCTAAACACAGATGATGTCAGCACCCTATAAGTACAGCAGGAGAAGGGAAGCCTCCCAGTAATGCAAATAGCGCGCTCTGCTAATGCGTCCGTCTCAAGTGTCATAACATAGTTAGGTAGTGGTTTGAATCCTGCAAATGGCAAGTGTGTGTGTTTGGATGAGGGGGGTTAGTGTGTGTGCAATTCTGTGTGAGGGAAATGTCCCTTTTGGCAACTGGGAGAACACACTACAGGATGCAGATTCCCCTTTCTAAACACAGATGATGTCAGCACCCTATAAGTACAGCAGGAGAAGGGAAGCCTCCCAGTAATGCGAATAGCGCACTCTGCTAATGCATCTCTCCCGAGTGTCGTAATGTAGTTAGGTAGGAGTTTGAAACCTGTAAATGGCATGTGTGTGTGTTTGGATATGGGGAGTTTGTGTGTGTGCATTTCCGTTTAAAAAACATGTTAGTTTTGGCAATCAGGAGATCACACTACCTGATGCACATTACCCTTTCAAAATACTGATGTTGTCAGCACCCTATAAGTACAGCCAGAGAAGAGGAACTATCTAGTAATCCAAATAGTGCACTTTGCTAATGCGTCTCACTCACGTGTCATGACCTAGTTAGGTAGGGGAATGAATCCTGCAAATGGCAAGTGTGTGTGTGTGTGTGGGGGTAGTAGGGTGTGTGTAAATGCAAGTGTGAGAGAACAGATCCTTTTGGCAAATACTACAATACACCACATGCTGCATATTCCCCCAGTAAACACAGGGGATGTCACCACACTATCAGCACAGCCAAACAGGGCTAGTTGGCTAGTAATGCCTATAGTGTGCTCTACTACTGTGTCTTTTACCATTGTCAGAGTACAGCTAGGTATGTTTTGGTAACCCACAACTGCCACGTGTGGTTATGTCACACAGTATGACCTTGTGTGGGTCTTTGTACATAACAATGCATGCCATTGCCTAGACCAGCAATGGCATTGCACACATGATGTATGTGTGACACATACACATAATTACCTGTGACCTGCAGTAGTTACCATGTCTCACACATGCCTCGAGTGGATAAATGGTATTTGCAATGTATACCAATATGACTGTGTCTTACTGTGCAGGGTCCGCACGTGGTATGTCTCTATACAGTGTGGGTGTATATGGTAAAATACCTACAGCAGGGGATACACATCTGGTCTGGGCCATATAGTGTACATGTAGTCGATGTACAGGTGCTGCATGTTCCCACCTGTTATGGTAGTGGTAACATGTCATTCCACTGCAATTCAGTGACCACATGCTGTGAACCCTTCAACTAGTGTGTTGTAGCTACAGTAATGCTCACACAATGTTTGGCTGGATGCAGTCCAGCCATATAAACACAGTTCTTGAGACTGTCATATTGCCAGTGTTGTTATGGAGGATAGGTGGTCTTCCTGTGTATGGGAGGGTTGTGTGTGCCAGGCTATGAACCAGATGGAAGTCTGACACACTGTTAGCTGCACATGATTAGGCCCTGATGCTTTGTGCTGTGCCAACAACCTGGAGGTGTGTGTATCTGTGGTACCTTGGGATACCACCCCCCTGTCCATGTGTGTTACATGTGTAGGGGACGACAGGCATGGTATGGGGCATAACCTGTCAGTGATGGGTAACACCTGTGAGCCATGAATCAGGAGTCTGGTACTGCACAGACATTGCAGTTCACCGTGTTGAGGACAGTGTCTGGTGCATGCATCTTCTGGTGTACACTGCTGTTGTTGTGTAGCAGCACTGTTAGTGTCCTAACCTGTGTGATACCCACAGAGGTGGCTATGTAAACCATGTCCTGCAGCATAAGGCAGTATGTGTGTACCAAGGAGCTTTGCCATTATACATTGGGGCATGGGTGTCACGTGCAAGATAACCCTTGCTCATCATTGTGGCTTCCCTAGCATGTAAGCACACGTTGACAGCCAGCGGATACCCTATGAATGACAGTGGAGACTGAGCAGAATGTAGACATACAACACCCTTCCAACATATAGTGGTAGCATACCTGGTGAGGGTATGTTGGCAACCAAGATCAGGCTCATACTGGCCTGTGCCACATGCTGAGAGATCCATTCTATGTTCCCTATCACATAGTCCAGGGAGGTATGACTCATGTCAGCCATACTGGCATGGTCAATGAGTGCGTCATATGTGTCCATGCCTCTGACTGACCTGTATGCATGTGTTCTGTGGTGGACCATAGTGCCCCTGAGGCATATCACTGTGACCTTCACCAGATACAGCCTGTTGAGCGGGACCCCAGTGCAGCACCCAAGACAGGTACCTGACATGTCTGTAGCAGGTGTGTTGTGTAGCCCTACAGGCTGTGAGTGTGTGGCACAGGGGATGTGTGTGCCATGTGTGGCATGTGCTCTGTTCCGACGGAACATATGCCTGTGTGCCAGCTGCAGAGGCGTGTGATGCTCAGGCAGGATGCTATTCTGAGTCCCCACATATGTCCCAGTGGTGTTCAGCATGCTGTCAGTGCGTGTCAATGTCTGACTTGTATTGTAGTCACTGTAATAAATTTTATTTATTTATTTATTTATTTATCCTACATTTGTTGACCGGGATAGTCCGACTGGATGCATGTCCATTTCCCATAGAGGCCCGGGGAGAAAAGCTACAAGGGTAAGCAGATACAGCATTACATTATACCAGCATTACATATTACAGATTATTTACAGAGATTACATAAGTAAGCAAGTTAAACATGTTCCATAGGTTAATGTTAGTCCTGAGCACAAGTCAGGATTAAATTAAATTACACAGTAAACTGGTTCACAGATTTTACACATTCGAGTTAGCCAGGCTTGATACATTGACATAGCCAGTTAGGTGATAAATGTAGTTTGAGTCTAGTGTTAAATTGACCTAAGGTGGAAAGTAGGGTAATATCAGCTGGAAGTGGGTTCCAGTATCTACTTACAGAGTTTGCAAAGAGAGAATCACCAGCTGTGTTATTAAATGTGCTAGTCTGAATTAGTAGTTTGTTAGAGGATCGAAGTGGTCTAGGATTGTTATAGGGGGTGATAATATTTGAAGTGCAGGAGTATTGTCCGTATTATAGAGGATTTTATAGGCCTTAATCAGTTGGTTATACTGTATTAGGCTGGGTATTGCAAGCCAACCAAGCTGATTTAGATTGATGCAATGATGTATCCTAAAAGGCAGCCCAGTGGCAAACCTGGCAATGTGGTTGTAGCAAATTGAGTGTTTGGTGAGGACAGACTTGTTCATATTCGAGAGTAGAGGGGATGCATACAGAAGGGTTGAAAGAAGGTGTGAGCGAGCTATGGCACCTTTAGCTGGAGGGGCTAGGAAGGCTTTTATTCTGTAAAGTGACCCTAGTTATTTATTGATGGCTTTGATAATTTGGTTAACATGTAGGTCACATTTGAGATTATTGTCTATGATGACACCTAATAGTTTAGTAGATGGGTCAGGGGAGATTATTGTGCCATCATTTGATGTTATGGTAAAGGTGAAAGTGGTAGACCTATGTGTTGGTGAAATAACAGCAGTTTAGTTTATTTGGGATTTAGGATCAGACGATTTTCAGAAATCCAGTTTTCTATTGTATTAAAGGTGGTCTGGGTAGCTGACCATAACTCTACTGGAGATGTGGCTGAGCAGATCAGAGTAGAGTCTTCAGCATATTGGATACAGCTGAATTTTGGGATGACAGTATAAAGGTCATTAATGAAGATGGAGAACAGCAAGGGCCCTAGTATAGAGCCTTGTGGTACTCTGAGGGTGTTAGGTAGAAGGTTAGAGAGTTTGTTCTGCCAGAGGCCAGCCTGCTGTCGACCATGCAGGTAGGATTGAAACCATTGGAAGGCTCCAGTATCAAGACAGAATGTTTGCAGGGTGTGTATTACAAGTTGGTGATCAACCATATCGTATGCCTTGGAAAGATCCAAAAAGAGGGCTGAGGATATATAATTAGTGTTGCAAGTATGGTTTATGGTGTTAGTAAAGGCTAGGAGGCCTGAAGCAATGAATGCATTGCATGTGTGGAGTGTTAGTACTGGATGCTTTTGTAGTTATCTGCATAGGTCCATGTGATGGCCTCTGCACCAATTGTAAGCCAGCATTTGCTAATTGCATACAGCCAGTTGTGTACTGATTGCAGTTCTCACTGTGATTTCAGGTCAGTGCTATAAAAGGGTATGTGGGATAGGCATTGCCCTTTCAGATTGTAAGGGCGGGGACCATGCTGGTTTGCTGTGGACAGTGTTCTGTGAGTGTAAAGGTTAGTATCTCTCTCATGATTCAGGCTATGTTGTAGATTCACATTTCTCCATTCCTCTCTCCTGTTCCCTGTAGTAAGTGTGTATGCACAATGACTCCTACAACTATATATAGATATATATTTATATATATATATATATATATATATATATATATATATATATATATATATATGTACATATACATACATTTATATATGTACTTTAACTGACATTATTACCTACAAGCTACCAACTAGCATGGCTGTTTGTGTTCACACAGTACTATTGTGGGAATCCAGTAGTTTTGACAGTAATTCGACATGACAAGCTTTGGGTACTACACATCCTATATTCCCTTTACATTCATCCCTACTATTACATGTTATATTTATTTTAGCACAATGTTCTTGTATAAGAGTCATGGCTTAGTGGTAGGTCATACAGACTAGTGTTTCCAAGGTCCTGGGTTCGGGACTGACAGTGGGATTTTATTTTGCTTTTGAACTGAGTACAGGACCTGTCAATCAAAGTGACTAAGGCACTTTTAAGCAGTTGTAACCGGGTTAGCGCTGGTTTGCGCGGAGCTCACACATGCGCACTGGCGGTTAGCTCCACGCACACAAGCACACACCCGCTTACAACCGCTTAACAGTGCTTACTCTGGTGCACACCCGCGCTATTTTCTTTGAAAGAAAAGAAAATGGGGAGACAGGAAAGTGGTGAAAAATGGGTCACAAAGAGGGTAAGACAGTAGGGAAACAAGCTTGGGATTTGCAGGAGGGATGTAGGTAAGGCCCATAGCTGCCCATTTCTTCATCAGCAACAGCTGTGCATATGTATGTAATTTGGTGTGACATTTGAAACCTTCCACCCCTGAGAGAGGTGTCAGGACAACAATAATACTTGTTGTACAGCCAATTGTAATTGATAGATTCCATGTCCAGCAGACATGTGTGCGGAATGGGCAGCTATGTATGGGGCGTAATTTTTTTGTGGGTACAGAGTGCCTTTTTTTTTTTTTTTTCCAGGTGAGAGTGGTATGTCAGGTGAAGGAAGTCAGTACAGCTGGGGAGGTAGGTTGGGTAGGTAAACAGACAAGACAAACAAGACGCATACAGGGGTGGTGTATGACACGTGTGGGGGGGTTACACAATTGACGGGGACGGAGGTTTGGATATCCAGAGCCTATGAGCCCACAGATGGCAACAGTGGAACTGATATCCCCACCCATAGGCAGTTAACACTGTTCCTTCACTGCCCAGGACGGGGCTGTGCTGGGGGCTGTGTAGGCCGGGCAACAGGCATGCCCGTTAGTTGCGGCACCCGTGCCTCAAGCTGGCGTAGGGGCTCGAGAACAGAGTCCCGAATCTCCCTACGCACCACAGTCCAGATGCTACGGAGGGTGAGTGGTGGTTCTCCTCTGGCCACACTTGCAGAGGGGGGGCAAGCCCCATCCCCTGCAGCGCTTCCACCTGCAGGTGGCACAGGGCCACCGGAGGAGGGTCTGGACTCGGCACTAGTGCCAGGTGCACTCGCCAGCTGAGGTGGGAGAGGTGGGTCCGCTGGAACCCGCCTTCCCTGTCGTCCTATGTTTTGCATTATGTCATGACAGTTTGGGTTAGTGACATATAATACCATTCACAATTAGTTGTAACAGCATGCATTAGTATTCCCATTAACTAAACACCCAGATATTCACACCATTGAACAGCGTGCATAACGCATGCATAATTCGAACAGCAATACACAGTCCAACGACATGCAGGGTTAGTTGATGGCAACAGGCCATCAGGTTTGGATATATGAACAGGGCAGATGCATCAACGGACATTCAAATATATATGACCCAACAGGACAAACGTCCAGGGGTGTTAATTGTGATTGCACATACCATTTCCACGTGGAATGGGTTATATGTGGTTATAGGGTTGGGTGAAGAAAATAATATTAACACCTTCAAATACCAATACATATGCTGTACATTTCTAATAGCTACAGATATATACACACTACTGTTCTAACTACAGTTTCCTATATGATAACTATTTCAACTTGGTGATAGGACTGTTACTGCAACATCAATATACATTTTATTGTTCTTCATACACATTTCAGCTACATCATCCTGCTACATTTGCTTTATATAGCTGTAGACAAGTGTGGATGTTTGGTATATCAGACAATCATCCTATCTGCATATTGTAGACTGAGAGCAACATATCCAAATTTTGGGATACACATTCCAGATGCAGCAACACTTTGAACAGATTTCGCTGTTTGGTTTTGATTCTCACATGCATTCCATTCTGTCTTGACTGCAGTATACTTTATTCAGGGGTTATTACTACTGTATTGCTGGATTCATGACACTTTCTCACACTCTCTCACTTGCTTTCATCTTACTATTCAGGATGGTACTTACTTCTAGGCTTTATTGACATGTTTTACCAGTAGTTATTACAATCCTTTCCAGCAGTCTCACTTCTGTCATGTTTCAGTATTTCAACAGGGATATATTTCACACATGTGATTTCATCATCTTCTGCAGCTATACTTTTCAGCCTGCTGCAGGTTGTGTACTATTTTCTTACAGGTGGGGCACTTTTATTTCAGAATTTATGTCAGACAGTTTCATTTTTCGGTTTAACTTACAGGCTGAAACACACTTTTGTAATCAAGCAATACTTGCAGACACTTTCACACTGTTACTTGCACATTTTATTCCTTATTGACTACACTGCACTCTTTTGCTGACTGTCATACTTTTATATTTCTTTACAGTTACTGTTAGTGGATTACTGACCTGCCTAGTGGCGCAACCGCACCAGCCTATCGCCATAGGCTCTGCGGTTCGCAGAACGGACACCTGCAGCTGTAATATAAATGAAGTAATATTGGAATACACATCTCCATAATATCAGCTAATTTAATTTCTTACATACATAATTAAATGTAACTTAGTAGTGGGGTGTTGGGTGTTTGCCGGGCCTCCTGGATCCAAAGGTTCAGTTGGTCCTGCTTGCGTCTCTTCAGGTCCGCATGGTGGTGACGGACCTGCTCACCAGTCCTTGGAATCCCTGTGGCACTGGTGAGATCATGAGCCAACCGGTCCCACGCCTCGGCCCTGTATGCTCCCCAGAGGACCTGGCCCTGCATAAGTTGGGCCTCATGATTGTGGACTAGGAGCCAGACCATGTACCTGGACTCCTCAACGCCCCACCTCTGTGCTCGAAAGCAACTACCCTCTCCTACTCCTGTCATTCTGCCTGCAGTTCAGTTCTACAATCGTTTATGCTGTGTATTCCCGCCTATGGGGCTTATACAGTCCATTTTTCCCGCACATATCTGTGATTGGCCATTTTGGAATTGTATCAACTTCAGTAAACATGCATTGTCATGCTCCAGTTTGTATTCATTCCTATATATTAAGTATTATTGCATTTCTAGGTACTGCTGTCGTGGCTTAGTGGTTTGGTACCTTGACTATGGTGTATAGTATCCTGGGTTCGAACCTGGCCATTACTTTTCATTTTTTATGACTGTCTAGACATGCTGAGGGGTGTGTCTGTGTAAAGGCAGTTTTGATACGGCTTGCTCAACGTTGCCCGTCGGTTAGCTTGTTTGCGCGGTGTGCAGCCCCGCGCAAATGGGATACACTGGTTTAAGCCTCATTTGGCTATCAGCACGCATATTACGCTCAGCTCAGTTATAGGCACATAGATTTAGCATGTTAGACCACTGCTCAGCTACGGGCACTCATTTTGCACCAGTTAAACCACTGCTCATCTACGGGCAGACAGGGTACGCTGGTTTAAGCCTCATTTGGCTATCAGCACGCATATTACACTCAGCTCAGTTACGGGCGCATAGATTTAGCATGTTAGACCACTGCTCAGCTACGGGCACTCATTTTGCACCAGTTAAACCACTAATCATCTACGGGCAGATGCACTCACCCTGTTAAACTGTAGCTCAGCTATGGGCACATCTGGCATTTTTTATTCTTTTGTTACTTCACATTTCTTCAATATAAATGGGCTATTTCATTACATTTTACATAAAATGTGGTTTTATGTGTACATATTTGTCAGGGACTTGTTTCCTGCTTATTTTGCTAAAAATAAAAAATTGGTCTTGTGGGGGCTCGAACCATGAATCCCTGCTCTTCAGCCAACATCTCTACCACTACGCTATTGCTTCCTGGCTTATTTTGCATATTTAGTTCATATATGCTTTCCCACTGACTGCTAACTGTAGCTGCGCTACGGGTACGCCCGCGCAAACGAGCGCACTCACGGTTAAACATTTTTACAATTTAAAAAAAATATATAACATGTTTATTTATATATTTTCTGTTCATAGTCTGTGGGGGCATGTGTTGTGTTCTGTTTATTCACATTTCCGTGGACTCTGTCGTGGGTGTTTACTTTGGGAACTTTTCCTCTTCTGGGGACGTGTCTCCTTACAGGGCTTGGCCTACGGACACGCCCCCTACTGTCTTACATGGACCGTGTTAGCCTTAAGTGTGATTCAGCATGCTCTCATGAATATGCAAAGCATGCTGACATCACTCCATTTAACTGCAGCCTCCGTGTATGAGTTATAACTCTTACACGGAGGTTTCGTGAATCCTGCCCAATGTCTAGACCTCACAGTTTATTGCCTTCATCTTTAGTCAGCTTGTTTCCATGGAAACATAAGAACAGAATGTACTTCTCAACTAACACTGAACATTTGTTTGCTAAAGGAAAAATGATCATAACATTGTAATCTCTCATTTAAAAAGTCCCCCAGTTTAAAGAAAAAAAACTTGTCATTAGATTGACACAATTACTTTAATCAAGAAATTTGCGTATGCAAAATAAAGAAAAGCATTTCAACTCTACATATATCATATTCAGTGCACTTTTACACCCCATCCCTGACCACAGTAGCCCACGATTTCAGCCCATGAAGTCAAATGTACTTTTGTCAAGTCTCTCTTCTCTTTTTACATTGTAATCCCTAAATTTCTTAAAAGTAAAAAAAAGTACTTGTTTACTTTAGAATCTTCATCACATGCAACAGTCATTGAAATGTTTTACTATATAATATGAAGTATCATGAAATGCTTTTATACAAATACTGTTAAGAACAAAACCAGTTCTACTTATAGTTGCTTTCTCTTTTTTTTTCTGTTAGTGGCATTCCAAACACCAATGACATAAAGTGGGAAATATGCCTGTCAGTCCTTCCCCAACTTTAACAAAGTCAAGAAAAATATAATCTTTCTCAACCTCTTTTTCTTGTAAAGCCATATTTCAAAATGTGATTGATGGTTTATAGCCTCACATTTATTCACTAATTTCACTGTTGCTGGTCTTCTTCCTGTTCATCTCCATCACCCACCCCCAGAGTCTGTCTCAAATCCAAGGTATTCCACTCTAGTGCTTTTTTCTGTCTCTCAAGTATTTCCGTTTGTAACATTGGAAAAGGTTTCACTGATGAAGTCCATCTATGAGCTTTATTGTCAGAAGAATGAGAAGCATTTGATGGCTCACTTTTTGTTGAGAAAATGTTTGTATCTCCTCTATAGCCTGTTCTACATCAAAAATGACTTTGATCCTCCAGGAAAAATGTTCTGAAGACAGCTGGATAGAGCAGCTTGAATCTCACTCCTGTCTTTTGCCATTCCCTGATTTCTGGGATAAATCCTTCTGCCTATTGTACAGTGAATAGTCATTTTCCACAAACACACTCTCTCCAGTTTTCAGTAGCTTGCCCTTCTACCACAGTTTTTGTCAGTATAAACTATTTCTGCTGTTATGACTGCAGCTTTACTTATATGGGTATTAGCTACTTTCTCATTGCCAGGTTTAGAGCATGTATACAATGTGCCCTTTCTGTTAAAAATCCTCCTGTGGAATACAAGTTCAGTTACTTATCTGTGCTTTCTTAAAATTAATACAAGTTGTGAAGGCTGCCAGCCTAGTTAGATAGAATTGTGTAAATAATTCTATGTCATTGTAAATATTAGTAGGATCCACAGGCTTGTGTAACAAATGTAAGAAAATTATGTTATGTTCTGATCTTCAAAAATGTAACCACAGTGCACCCTGCTGGAAGAAAGCTGTTACGTCAAGCATTTTAGGACTGATCTTAAGCTCAGAGACAGGATGGATGGACCAAGGAATTCTTTCTGTTGTCTTATGACCAGCGTTAACTACTACATTTTATGTGTAAAATGTATTTTACTGCTGTCGCGTCCTGCAGGTGCAAATTACAAAAAGAAATGTAAATTTTAAGTTCTGTGAGCCTGGGAAACTAATTCAGAACTGTTAAGAATGATGTAATTTAAAATGACTCAGCGGTACTGTTTTATTTTAAAGACAGAAAGAAATGAGAACATTTTTGTATTCTATCTGAACCTAAACACATCAGCTCACCAGCACTTGCTTGCTCTGTATGTACGTAGTACTTAAAATGGTGATTTCTCTTGGAATTAGAAATATAGCCAGATTAGCCTAGCTGTTTACTGTATTTGTCAGACTATCCTACAATATTGTTTTAAAGTTTTCTGTGATCTCTGAACTCTTGATTAGCATTGTGTTGAATTGATAACATTTGTCTTAGGTTTTTATTATTTATTATTAAATATTTTAAACCGTTCAACTGTGGATGTTTTGTGTAGAGATAATTTAATCTCTAGAGTACTTGCATGTATTTGTAAGCCGCGGTGGTGCAGCGGTAGCATTGTTGCCTCACAGCAAGAGCTTCTCCCATTTGATTCTCAGCTGGAGCGCCTTCTGTGTGGAGTCTGCATGTCCTCCCCATGGTTGAATGGCGTTCGAAAGACATGCGTGAATGGGCATGCATTCGTTGAAGGTTGAGCATCGGGCTGGCACTGTAAAAATCTACTGCCAGTTGTTAGTGGACCGGAGTTCCGCTGTGGCGACCCCTAACCGGGAAAAACCGAAAGAAGAACAACAGTAACTTGCATGTATTTGGTGATACTTTCCAAGCCACTCCAATAGCCTTGCTGCTCAGTCACACACTGTTAGGATAACAGTAATATTATACAGTGAAATTGGTCATCCTTTGGGAAGGGCCATATTATTAGCTGATAGTGGTTGGTGGCAGTGATTTCTACCTTTTAGTCTGGGCAGAAAGGGGGCACAGCTGGAGAACCTGTGCCAGCCTTCCCCAGGAGTATCTGTTTGTATATAACTCATATCTCAAAGCATGTGTGTGTGTCAGCCTCTTGGGCAAGGACACAAAACACTGGTTGGACAGAGAGGGTGCTGGAGGTTTTGGCTTGACCACTAGGCTGAGATCTGTACCCTACAGTTGTGCCAGTAGGGAGTCTTATTGGGGATCTGGAGAGGAAGGGGGAAATCATCCCCAGGCTGACTGTGATCTCCGTGTGCTCTTAAGGGAAATTGTACTTTACTGTGTACTTCTTATTCCCCCAATGTGCACACCCCTCACTGATGCTAGGGGTGAGGATTGAGGCTCCTTGATTACTGGGACAGTACACAGGCATTACATATTAATTGTTTGGCAGTGGTGTGATATCCACATCAAATATTAATTGTTTGATAGTGGTGAGGTAGCCACATCGCATACTAAATGGCTTGTAGTGGTGTGTACAGTGATCACTGAAGCTGTTTTTGTACTCTAAATCAGCCACACATTGAATATTGAGTTCAGATCACAATAGTTTTATTTCTTCTGTTAGCTTAGTTAGTCTGGAAGAGCAGACAAGCATGTCACCAGAGGAGTACGGTAAGCTGACAAGGAGGTAGTTGGCTGTGATGTGCCAGGCTAAAGGACTGGTGTATGGAAACCTGACTAAGCCAGACATGATTGCAGCTTTGGTCCCAGCTGCATCAGAAAGTAGCAACCAGGAGGACAAGCAGACTGGCTGTCGAGATGTACAACACTCAGAGAATGGACAGCTCAACCTTTCTGCAGAGGACTTAAAAATCCATCTGGAGCTAAAGAGACGAGTTGGAGACCAGGTGTTTGGAAACATAAGCAGCAGAGAAACTGAGACATCTACAGGCTGAGGAGAATGAGAAACTGCTATGCCTGGAAGCTGTGGAGAAGGAGAGGCAGAGACAGCACGAAAAGGAGATGCTGACTCTTCACTAGAGTCGTGGAGATAATGGGGAAGGGAGTAACTGGACCCCAGAAGCACAAAAAGGTCGGTAAATTTCTTCCACAGTTTACAGAAAGGGATAATTTTGATAGTTTCACTCATGTTTGAGAGGGTATGTAAACTAGGATGTTGACCAATGGCTCTGAATATGGTTCCTGACCCCATTACTCCATGGTAAATCTGTAACTGTGCTGTGTAAATTATCTAATCATGAATTTTTGATTATACTGCTAAGAATTGTTTGCTAGAATTTTTTTAATTAACACTTGAAGCTTATAGGAAAATGTTTCATGAGCATAGACGCAAGGCAGGTGAAAATGTGTGTGAATATGTTGCTGAACTAAGCACTTACTTTCATAGGTGGATGAGTGGATGTCAGGTCACGACATTTGAAGGGCTGGCAGACTTTTTGGTGAGGGAACAAGCCCTTAGCACTTTGCCTGAGGACATGAGGATCTGGTTAGCTGATAGACAATGTGCTACTTCAGATGAGTTGGGGAATAAGGGAGACCTATACTTAGCAAGCAGGGCATCACTGCACAGGAAAGGGACACCCAGTGCTGCTTATGGGTCTAAAGGAACCCATGGTGGGCAGCCCCGACTGCCCCAACAGAATCTGCCAGTAGCCATTAGTCCAGATACATGTCCAGGACCTAGGGTTAAATGTTTTGAATGCAACCAGTGGGACCATGTGGCATATAGATGTCCACAGAGCTAAGGTGGGGAATAAAAGGTGAGGGAGCCAGTAAGTGGGAAGGACAAAATGCCAACAGTAAGTTGTCTTGAGACAACAAGGGTACCAAACTACCACCAGAGGTTATAGATATAGTGAATGGCAAAGAGACCATTGCTAAGAGGGAGAGATCCTCTGACATAACCATTGTGAAGCCTGCAATGGTCACTGAGGAGGACTACTTGCCTGGGCAGTCTACTCCAGTCAAAGCTTTAGGAAGGGACCCCATTTCAAATTCCATTGGCTAGGATTCACCTTGACTGGGAGGTGAAAAAGAAAGCTAGAAAGTAGGTGTGTTTGAGGATATCCCTGCAGATGTCCTGATAGGGAATGATTTTGATAATGCAGTACCATGTGCTCATGCAATTTTATGCAGTCCGGCTTTGAGTCAAGCATGTGGGTCTGGTAGCCAGGGAGAGACCCAGACAGACCACACACTTGCAGCCAGGACTGATGAGGTGGTTACTTCAGGGAGGGAGCTACCCTGTAGCAGAGAGACTGAAGGTGATCCACAACTGCTTGTTGGTACTGATGGTCCCTTGGACAGAGTGACTGCAAGGGCAGAGATGAGTAGTAGTACCTTGGTTGACAGTGAGGCACCACTGTCAGAGGATGCCAGACTTCCTGTGGAAGGAGAGCTGGGAAGTGTTACAAAGAGAGAGGTGAGACAGGCTCATCTCTCAGACCCTACATTACAAGGCCTCTGAGGCAGGTAGCAAGTGAGACACCTGATTCTCAAGGGAACAGGGGAATCTGTATACTGGGACAAAGGATTACTGTATAGAGAGAGTGGACCCCTAAGGGAGGGCTAGAAGGTGACAGAATACAGCAGTTAGTAGTGCCTAGAGCCTACCATCTGCTGCTTCTAGCCATAGCCCATGATATTCCCTTTGCAGATCATATAGGCATCAAACGTACAAAGAGACATATTATGCAGAACGTCTATTGGCATGGAATTTCCAGAGATGCAACAGGGTACTGCAAGACCTGCGAGCAGTGCCAAAAGGTAGGAGATAATGGGAGAGCTTTCTGAGTACCCAAAGTTCCACAGGGGAAAAGTATATCCTAGTGGTAGTAAATTATGCTACAAGATACCCTGAGGCAGTGGTTTTGTCCTGCATTGAGGCAGAAAAGGTGGCAAATGCTTTGTTAGAGATTTTCAGCAGGGTATGTTTCCCAAAAGAAATATTGACTGACAGAGGTGCCAATTTCATGTCAGACCTGCTGACTTGGATGTGGGGTGAAGCATCTAAAGACCACCCAACCATCCCCAGACTAATGGTCTTGTTGAGAGGTTAAACTCTGCACTCAAGTCCATGGTACGGGCATTTGCAGACCAGTTTAAGAGGGATTGGGACAAATATTTGCCCCATCTGTTGTTTCCTTACAGAGAGGTTCCCCAGGAATCCACAGGTTTTTCACCCTTTGAGTTGTATGGGCATAGGGTGAGGGGACCTCTATACTTAATTCGTTATGAGTGGGAGGGTAAGTGCGAATCTCATAAGGAGTCTGTTGTGGCATATGTCTTAAACATCAGGACAAGGCTCAGGAACTCATGGGCTTGGCCCAGGAGAACCTGACAGAAGCCCAACAACAGAAAAAGGTCTGGTATGACAGGAATGCTCAAGCTAGAGTATGCTGTAGGACAGCAGGTAATGGTTCTCATTTCTGTCAGACACAACAAGTTGCAAGCAACTTGGGAGGGCCATACAAACTGGTAAGCAAGGTCAGTGATGTTAACTACATGGTGGAACAGCTAGGCAGGAGGTAGGAGTACAAATTGTACCATGTTAACATGATGAAACCTTACCTTGATAGGGAAGCCCTTGTGCTAAGTATTTGCAGTGGATTGCAGGTGGAGTCTAAGGGAGATCTGGTGACTGATCTCCTAAGTGAGGCTCGGACTGACACCTCAGTGGAAGGGGTAGTAGTGTCCAGCAGCTGTCTCCTACCCAAGTTTGAGAAATCTGAGCAGTGTTGCAGGAGTTTGGGGACATGTTTACTGAGAAAGCAGGGTGCACCCACCTGGTGCAGCACCAGGTGGATATAGGACCCCAAAGGCCTATTAGGCAGGCCCCTTATAGGGTGCCTGAGAGAGTCAAACAGACTCTGAGGGAGGAGATGCAGGAAATGTTGGAACTAGGGGTAATTCAAGAGTCCAGCAGTCCCTGGGCCTCCCCAGTGGTGCTGGTGCCAAAGAAGGATGGCAGCACCAGGTTCTGTGTGGAGTACAGGAAATTAAATAGTCACACAAAGTCAGATGTTTACCCCATGCCTAGGTCAGATGAAAGCCTAGAGCAGCTGGATGGGGCTAAGTATCTTACCACCATTGATCTTACCAAGGGTTACTGGCAGGTGCCCTTGACTCCCAGTGCTAGAGAGAGGTCAGCCTTTGTGACTCTTTTTGGCTTGTATGAGTTCACAAAGATGCCCTTTGGGATGAAAAATGCCCCAGCAACTTTCCAGAGGCTGGTAGATCATATCCTATCAGGAGCAGGAGGGTTTGCCCTTGCTTACCTAGATGATATTGCCATCTACAGCCATTCCTGGCAAGAACGCCTTCAGCATGTCAGGGAGGTGCTGGGCAGACTGCATAGGGCAGGGTTGACCATTAAGCTGAGCAAATGCCAGGTGGGAATGGCAGAGGTCTCCTACCTGGGACATAGAGTGGGGAGTAGTAAGATCACACCAGAACCTGCCAAAGTGGAAGCCATTTAGGCATGGCCTGCACCTGTTACCAAAAAGCAGGTGAGGGCATTCTTAGGGGCAGCAGGGTACTACAGAAAGTTCATCCCCAGTTATACTACCATAGCTGCTCCCCTCACAGGCCTGACAAGGAATAAAAGGCCAGATAAGGTAGTGTGGACCAGATCATGTGAGCAGGCATTCCAGAAGCTTAAAGAAACTGTGGGAGGACCCCCTGTGTTAGCCAGTCCAGATTACAGCAAATAATTTGTGTGCAGGTGGATGCTTTGAACCATGGGGTGGGGGCTGTACTTAGCCAGATTTCTTCAGAGGGAGAAGAGAACCCAGTGGTTTATCTTAGTTATAGGTTCCAACCCAGGGAGGAATGCTATGCAGCTGTAGAAAAGGAATGTCTAGTCATTGTGTGGGCACTGCAGAAACTTCAGCCTTATCTGTATGGAAGAAAAGTTACTGTAGTTACAGACCACAATCTCCTAACATGGTTACACTGAGCCAGCCAACAAAATGCCAAGTTGCTAAGATGAAGCCTAGGGTTGCAAGCATGCAATATGTCAGTGCAGCACCACAGTAGGATTAACAGTGCCAATGCAGATGGGCTCTCAAGACAGAAAATGGGGTAAGGTATACTCAGGTAGATGTAACCCTCTCAAGCAACATTTCTCAAGGGTCACTTGAAAAACTAGCTTGAGTTCTCCAGAGGTGTAGATATATGACGCCTGCCAGCCTAGCTAGATAGAATTATATAAATAATTCTATGTCATTGTAAATATTCATTGTATCCACGGGCTTGTTTAACAAATGTAAGAGAATTGTGTCATGTTCTGAACTTCAAAAATGTAACCACAGTGCACCCTGCTGGAAGAAAGCTGATAAGTCATGCATTTTAGGACTGTTCGATCTCAAGCTCGGAGACAGGATATCTGAACTAAGGAATTATTTCTGTTGTCTTATGACAAGCATTAATTAGTAGATTTTTACATCTAAAATGTATTTTATTGCTGTGGCTTCCTGGAGGTGCAGATTACAAAAATAAATGTAAATGTTAAGTTCTGTGAGCCTGGGAAACTGAATCAGAACTGTTAAGAATGATGTAATCCTGACTCAACAGTACTCTGTTATCAATTTAAGATCAGAAAGAAAGGAGAGCATTTTTGTATTTTATCTGAACCTGAACACATCAGCTCACCAGCACTTGCTTGCTCTCTATGTAAGTAGTATTTAAAACAGTGATTTCTCTTGGAGTTAGAAATATAGCCAGATTAGCCTAGATGTTTTCTATATTTATGTCAGACTGTGCTACAACATTGTTTTAAAGTTTCTTGTGATTGCTGAACTCTTGATTAGCATTGTGTTGAATTGATGAGATTTATCTTGTGTTTTTATTAATTATTAAATATTTTTAAAC
Source organism: Protopterus annectens (assembly GCF_019279795.1). Classification (NCBI taxonomy): domain Eukaryota; kingdom Metazoa; phylum Chordata; order Ceratodontiformes; family Protopteridae; genus Protopterus; species Protopterus annectens. Next base: position 1,118,709,819 of record NC_056732.1, on the reverse strand, counting down.
CTTTCAACTGTGGCTGTTTCGTGTAGAGATAATTTAAGCTCTGGAGTACTTGCATATATTTGGTGATACTATTCAAGCCACTCCAATAGTCTTGCTGCTCAGTCACACTTACTATTTGGTTAACAGTAATATTACACAGTGAAATTGGTCACCCTTTGGGAAGGGCCTTATTAGTAGCTGATAATAGTGGTTGGTGGCAGTGATTTCTACCTTATAGTCTGGGCAGAAAGGGGGAACAGCTGGAGAAACAGTGCCAGCCATCCCCGGGAGTATCTGTCTGTTTGTATATAACTCACATCTCAAAGTGCTTGCGTGCGTCAGCTACTTGGGCAGGGACATGAAGCACTGGTTGGACAGAGAGGGTGCTGGAGGTTTTGGCTTGATCACTCGGCTGAGATCTGTACCCTATAGCTGTGCCAGTGGGGAGTCTTATTGGAGATCTGGAGAGCAAGGGAGAAACCAGCCCCAGACTGACAGTGATCTGTGTGCTCCTAAAGTAAATTGTACTCTACTGTATGTGTACTTGTAATTCCACCAATGTGCACGCCCCTCACTGGTGCTAGTGGTGAGGACTGAGGCTCCTTGATTACTGGGCCAGTTCACGGGCATCACTCATCTTCCATCTTCTGTGTACAGCAGAAAATCTGGGTTTTTTTCTCTGTGCTTTGTCCTCTAACTAGGCCATTAACTATACCATTTTGAAAGAGCACTTCTTGAGCAGTATCATACTCATAGGTTCATAGGTGTGTACTAGGCCCATGGCCCTGAAGCCTTAACAAGCCTAGCCCATAAAAGTGCCCTGGCATTGTGCCACCCGACATTAGTTCCCAGTGCCTCTATCAAGTAGAGTAGAGTGATCCCAGGGGTGAACTTTCTATTTCCCATCCTCTCTTTAAGATTTGTCTTGAAGAGGGCCACTGAGGTGCTCTGCTTGACATGTATGGGAAGTCTATTCCAGAGCTTGGGCAGTCTCTGGGTTATGAACCTGTCCCTCCAGAATGTTATGTTGATTGTGGTAATGAGGTTGATGTCTCTGGAGCATGTGATGTGGAGGGATTGGGATTTCTTTAGATGTAGCATTTCTAACAGAGCTGGGTCAGACAAGGCTTTGTAAGTCAAGCAGAGATCGCCTCTTAGTAGACGATATGACACTGAGAATAGCTGGAGTTTTTTTTGAGTCTGTCCATGTAGGACATGTGTTTAAGGCGTAGGATCCTCTTCCTGAGGTACTTTTGTGACGTTTCCAGCTTCTGCATGTGTCTAGTGAGGTACATGCCAAATGGGGCATTATACTCGACTGGCCTAATGAGGAAAGAGTAGAGAGAGATGATGACCTCTTTCTTCCTGGATGCAAAACCCTTGGTAATGAGATGTGCCACATAGAGGGACTTTGTGACCACAGTGGCAATGTGGTGGTCGTAGGAGAAGTTGCTGTCAACCTGTGTTCCCAGATCTCTTCTAATGCTTTCAGTGTTCAGTGGGCTCCCATCAATGTGATAATTAGTGGGAAATTAGTTTTTCCCAAAGGGGATGACGATGCATTTCTTGGCATTAAGCTTAACGCCATAGTTTCGACACCAGTCATTGGTGTCAGTGAGGCCTTTCTGTAGGATGTCTACATCACTTGGGGAGTTAATAATGGCTCCCAGCTTTCAGTCGTGTGTGAACTTGGTCAGCCAGAGTCCCTCTGTGTTGGCCTGGACTTCTGCGAAGTAAATGCCAAACAGGAGAGGACCCAAGACCGATCCCTGTGGGACTCCCCTCATGACTGGTTGGCAGTCTGATCCACTACTTTTACACTGTGGGTTCTATCTGTGAGGTAAACAAAAAATAGTAGCCAGCAACTGTGAGCTGTTTAAACTAATATAATTAGTTACAAGGTAAAAAAAAACACAAAAATAACAGACCGGTTTCAGCTATGGTATTCACCTAGCCTTCATCAGTGATAAATATTCACAACATTTTGAGGTTCTTTATATACATTTACATAATTAAACACAAGCTATCATTGGTGAGCTCATGAATATTCATTGATGTACAAAGTCATAAATATTCATTAAGACCGGGCTGGAAACATTTCTCCAGTAGTAACACTAGTATTATATATGACATCAGGTTCTTTGCGATTTGTAGCACGGATTGGATCATTTATATGGCCTCTTGCAGTTGCCATTCATTTTATATAGGTCAAACATCCAGACCCTTAAGGATACGCATTTCAGAACATCTAAGTGACATAAAATGTAAACGCATGAGTAATGCTTTGTACAAACACACATTGAAACATACCACAGCCAGATTTCATTTTACTATTATAGATAAAGTAATTGGAGATAGATCTAATAAATCTGGGTGGCACAGTAAACTGAACACTAAAGGAAAGAAATGGATTGTAAAATTAGGTGGACTTTTCCAGCCCGGTCTTAATGAATATTTATGACTTTGTACATCAATGAATATTCATGAGCTCACCAATGATAGTTTGTGTTTAATTATGTAAATGTATATAAAGAACCTCAAAATGTTGTTAATATTTACACTGATGAAGGCTAGGTGAATACCATAGCCAAAACCGGTCTATTTTTGTGGTTTTTTACCTTGTAACTAATTATATTAGTTTAAACAGCTCACAGTTGCTGGCTACTGTTTTTTTGTTTACCTAGTACCTTGATGCCATGCAATTACTTCCGTGCAGGGGAATTCTTTTTTGAGTTCTATCTGTGAGCCAATTTGCAACCCACCTAGTGATTTAGAGGTTGATGCCTAGTTTGATGAGTTTATCAATAATTTCTGAGTGGGGAATGGTATCAAAGGCCTTGGCCAAATTGAGGTAGGCTGTATGAACTGCCTTGGCTCATCCACAGCTCTGGTGACTAACTCAAAGAAGTCAACCAGGTTGAGCAGACATGATCTACCTTTCACAAAACCAAACTGCATGGGATCTAGAGTTTGGAGACTGTCTATATCCTTATTAATTAGGTCCATGATGATGTGCTCCATAGCCTTACATATCAGACTCATCAGGCTAATGGGGCAATAATTTCCAGGGTCTGTAGTTGCTCCCCCTTTATAAAGAGGGATGACTGTAGCAGTGCGCCAATCGGTATGGACAAAAGCCTAAGGTGAGGCTGTGATTGTACAGGGCACATAGATGTGGTGCCAGTTCACTTTGTAGTTCATGTAGAACACATCCAGGGATATTGTTGAGTCACGTGGAAGCTGTATTCTTGACCTTGGACAATGCAGATTTTTAACCTGTGCTGCAGTAATGCTGGGTGTCTGGCATTCATCTGGTATTGTGATTGGTCTTTTGGGGGGGATGAGGGGTAAAGTTGGCACTGAATCTGTCAGCCAGTATGTTGGCAATATCTGTTGGCTCAGTACAGGAGGTACCATTTTGCAGTAACTCAGAGCAAACCTGAGTATTGCTATGGGGATTCTTGATATAATTATAGAAGGCTTTGTGGTTGTTTTTAGTGTCTTCCACAATTCTGCATTCATAGCTGGCTTTAGAGGTTTTGGTGAGGGATCTCAACTTTTTGTTGAGGCTAATAAAGGATTTTTTCCGGTCTTGGGACTTCACCTTTTTCCTGCAACAGTTTCTGCCTTCTGTTGTAGAGTTTATTAATGGCAGGGGACCACCAGATTGGCTTCCTTTTTTTGGAGGAGAGCGTCTTAGTTCTGTTGGGTATGGCTAGTTCCATGCATTTATGTATGTGATTATACAGTACATTGGTGTGTATGATTCAGCAGTCAAGCATTGATTTTCCATTGACATGAGTGCTATGAAGTTATCCACCTCTGTTTTTAGGAGCCTAAAGTCAGCTTTGGAGAAGTTTTTCATGGTGGTTACCTTTGTGGGTGTGGGGGAGTGAGATGTGGATTTCCATGGTGATTAGTTTGCAGTCACATCTAACCAGGGAGAAATTGACTATTGGTATAGAGCAATGGTTGCCCATGTTAGTAATAATCAGGTCAAGGATGTTGCTTCCTCAAGTGGGGGTAAGAATGAGCTGGTCCAGGGCATTGGGACTGATGAATTCCAGGAAGCGTTGGGCCAGTGTATTGGTGCATGAGTAGTTTTCCCAGTTGATGGAGGGGTAGTTGAAGTCACCTAGTGTGAGAGTGTTGGGTTGGACCCTTATAGTTTCCAGGGTGCTTAGGAATGTGGACTAAGAGTCCTGGAACATGTTTGCGAACCTATAGCAGGCTACGACCTGAATCACCATCTTACTCAGTGTTAGTTGTACCTGAAGTATCTCAGATCCATTATGCTGGGCTACTAGTCTGGAGGTGTGCATATCCTTTATGAATATGGAGACACCGCTGCCTTTGGAGCTTCAGTCCATGTTCTGGGGCTGAAAGGTGTAGAATGAGTTATAGCCTGGTAGCCTGGGGTGCTTTCTGCTGCTTTAAACCAGGTCTCTGTTACAGCACAAATGTCAATGTTCTCCATTTTGACCAGTGCTTCAAGCAATTGCATCTTGAGATTTCAACTTCTAGCATTGAGCAGCATGACCCTCAGATTGCATTTATTTATAGCTGTTACAGTGGTAATTTGGTCTTTGGGACATCACCTAAAAAAGGCAGTATAGGGGTGGCAAGAGCCTTAGCCAGTATCCGGAAATTCAGAGGTGACAGATGCAGGCCATCTGTGGCAAAGCATCGAGGTCTGTCAATCATGTCATCCCAAGCAGATAGATACTGGATCCTCTTAAAATGACACCAGAAACTTAGCCAATTATTGAAGCCAGTCATTTTCTGCTTGTACTGTGCTATCATTCTGGGCGACGGTAGGATGCTGCTCGGGGCTAGGGTCATACCTGCCTGGGCCACATAATCCAAGAGCTCCTCCATGTCTCTTTTCATGTAGTCCAGGAAGGTGTGTCTCAAGTCATTCACACCCACATGGACAGTGACAGAGTCACACTTGTACTTGTTGTGGAGTGACCTGAGTGCATGTGTTATGTGTCAGATTCTGGCACCTGATAGGCAGATTACTGTTATCTTCTACTTATTCAACCTAATGAGTGGGACATCAGTGTGCCTCACTATCGAGTCACCTATGATTAGTGTATTGAGCAAGCTGTTTTGCATTAGAGGCTTAGGTTGAGGGGCACACTGTGTAGGTGAGCTGTGTGTTTTGTGGTTTGTGCTGTGTTGTGGTATTCGAGTGCATTTCTGCCTCGGAGGTCTCTGCTGTTTGGGTAGAATTTTACTGAGAGCCTCCTCGAAGGTGGGTGTGTGGTTTGTGTTTTTATGTGAGAGCTGTGATGGTGGGTGTTCTGGAGGGCTATGTGTTGCATATGGTGTGGTGCAGGTGTTGACCTTCTCCTCTTGACCAGCTATTCTGGTCTTGGCTTGAGAGTGCATGGCTTCCAATTTGGATATATAAGTGCATCTCTCACAAGTCTGAGTGTTGGGAGGTAAGAGGAGAGTGTTGTCTGTGTACATGAGACAGTTGTTACACTACTGCAAAATGCCCAAGTCCACCAGGTTAATGGGAGAAAACACAGGAAACTGAAATTTAGACATGCCAGGAGGGGTTGTCATTATTACTAAGTACTGGAGCTGTTTCCTCATGTATTCCTTTTACAGGAAAAAATGTCACTCAAGGTGTCTGAATCTGTACAGAGCACTGCCAGACATTTGAGGGGAAACTAATAGGTAGACCCTGAATATTTAAGTATTTAGGCAGATATTCTGAAGTTAGAAAGAAATCAAGCAGTACTTAATGAAAAATAAAGAATTAGCTTGTCAAGAATGATGAAAAGAGGGGAGTCGCCTGAATGGCTACTGCCTGGCTACTACTCAGCCAACTTGCACTTCGACCTCTGATTTTTGCAGTTTTATCAGTTCATTTGAATAGCTGTTTAAAGCTTCTTCCATTTTTTTCCCCAGACTTTTGTTATTTCAATTGATATACTCCTTCGGTGTTTCATGTATTTTAATCAGCTCTGAGCACATTTTACTTATTTTTTCCTCTAAATTTCTGGAAGCCATCTCTTGTACCAAACGCTTGATATCAAACTTGAACTGCTTTTTGCTGAACAGCTGCAGGATTCAGCCTAATCATTGTTTTCACTTCACCTTTTCTAGCTGATTTTCTTTCAGGTTCTTTAATTTTCTTTACTGGCATCTGGGCAGTGTACTGTTACTAGCCAGAAATTTGATTTTACTAAACATGCAGCATTACTGTCCCTTATCTATCAGTTTCTTTTTTCTCACAGAGAGAGCTGAATTAAGCTGTTTATAAGTGTACTGTGCCACAGTAATGAAATCATATGCTTGATGGCAAATGTACTACCTCATTGACAAGACTGCCTTCATCCTGGCACCAAACCAAATCCCTGCCCACACCCTGAAATGCCCCCAGAACAAATAGCCAGTATCTTTAACACCTAATTTAGCAATACTATAGCCAACATTACTGCCGCCTTCTCCTGTGCCCTCCCTAATACTCGTACAGCCATAACTGCATCATTCCACTCCCCTCACAACACTCCACCACCCTAAATAATACCTCACAACTCCTGGATCACACCTCTCCAAACATTAATACCCAACCTTCAACTCCCTTACAACAATCACAATATCCACAGTTTAGCTTCTCTCCTATCCCCAACTCCTTCATTAAAAATCTACTGTCTAAATTAAAACCAGCTTCTAATTCAGCAGATAAAATCTCCGCCAAATTCCTAAAAATCGCTGCCAAAGCCATGGCCTATCCTATTAGTATTCTTATCAAAAGATCAATTATTTAATCTTACATTCCATGTCCCTGGAAAAAAACAATCACCCTCCCACTCCACAAAGGTGGCCCCTTAACAGATGTCAAATTTTTGCCCAATTGCTATACTCTTCCCCCATATCTAAAGTCCTTGAAAAATGTGTGCAGAAGCAACTCCTAGACAATCTCCTCTCTAACAAGATCCTCTCCTCAACACAGCATGGCTTCCGACCTGGTCACAGAACAGCCAATGCATTGATTTCATTCCTAAACATAGTCAACAAAGCTAGGGACTCAGGACATGTGGTATCTGCCCTTTTCTTAGATCTGTTAAAAGCATTTGACATCATCTCACATCCTATCCTCTTATCTCAACTAACAAACATAGAACTCTCTCCCATAGCAATCAACTGCTTTCAAAGCTATCTCTCCAATAGAGAGCATGCTGTAAGGTGGCATAATTCTATTTCCCCCTGTCTCCCAAACCCCATAGGTGTCCCTCCAGGCTCCATATTAGGCCCTCTTCTCTTTAATATTTTCATAAATAATCTCCACTTAGCTATCCCACATGGTTCCCTTGACCAATACACAGATGATTCAGCTATAGCCTGCTCTGCATCAAATTAAATAATTCTTTCTCAAAATACTCAGCCTTCTCCTTAGTAGAATCTTGGCTTCACATTAACCATCTTTCTCTTAACCCAAAAAAACTAAACTTATGATTTTTACACCTAAGAGACATTCTAATAAACCCAATCTCGACATTTCCTCACTCAATGCTACAAAAATTGAGCTAGTGGCCCACACCAAATTGCTAGGAGTAATAATAGATGAAAACTTCAAATTCGATCTACATATTCAAAATAATATATCCAAGACCCATAAGAAGCTAGTACTGCTTTACAGACAGCAAGTTCCTCTCCCTTCCTTCCAAACTAACTTTGGCACAAACATTCCTGCTGCTTTCCCTAACCTACGATGCCCCACTGTCCAGCAATCTGCAGCCTTCACTGCATTCTAAATTAGAAACATGCTACAACAAGATCTCTAAATTAACTACAAACTCCTGCCGACTCTACTCACCACTGTATCGCCCTAAAAAAGCTACAATAGCCAGAATGTCCCCAATAATTATTCCTTCAGCTTACAATTACTCACAAACTTATTTATAAACCTCAACTCTTCCCCGCACTAAATTCACTTCTGTCCCCCTACAACCCCTCTAGACCACTACGATTTGAACAACAGTTTCTCCAAATCTTTAAACCCAGATTACCAACAGGACAACTATTATCCTCCTGGACCATGGCTAAAAAATGGAATTCCTTGCCCACAGCCATCTGCCTTCAACATAATTCCAACAACTTTAAACTGCTCTTCAAAACCACTTCCTGTCCAACTGGATATGTAACTGCTCTATTTCCTCCTCTGCCATTACCAAATTTCATCCACTGAATTCAGTCTAATCCCTCTCCAGCCCGATTATATATTTATTATACTTTTCAGTATTACACCCTGCCTTCCACTTTTCTCCATTCATAAGTTATCTCCTTTTCCAAACCCCCTAAGACAACCCCCCTCTTATCCTCACTGTTCTCTCTAACTTGCATCCCACCTGTTCATTTTTATTTAGTAGTACAATTCAACTCCAACTTTTAGCCAGTTCACACTTTTAGTCTATGTATTTCCTTGCTGCGTCCAAGGCCGTGTTTATGCTGCTCAAATCAATTATCCAGTGTTTTGTAAATTGTGTTGTAAATACTGTACCTATACTCTTGTATTTTAATTCTTATGGATTTGTTTCATTAGTTTTTGTTAATTTTTAAGTAACTTATTGTATGTAAATTTTTTAAAATGTTGACTTGTCCGTTTTTTTTATGTATAACTTGGAGCTTTTCTCCCCAGGCCTCCACTGAAAATGGACTGCCTGGCCCAGTGGACTTTCCCGGTAATCAAATGTCAATAAATAAATAAAATAAATATATAAATAAATCACCCGTCTACAAAACTCCACTATTCTCCAAGGGTCTGTCAAAGTCCTCCCCTTGACAGAACTCACCTCTTCCCATATACTAACAAGAATTAACCTCTCCAGGCTTGTTTCTATAATCATTGCAAACACCCTGGTATCTGCATCAATGAAAGCTATTGCTGTAGTTCTAGGGTATTAAGATCATCCTACCTCTTTGGTAGCACAACAACCACTGTATCTTTTATAGTTTCTTAAATCCACACCAAAGGCTTCTTGAAAAGACCTGTATTTTTCTGCTGCCACTGAACCTTTTAGCTAGAAAAATATCCACTTGGTAGATGGTACTTAATCAAATTCCTCCCCAGATCATTGTCCAAGCTATCAACTTCTTCAGACTGATTCACATTGAAATATTTTTCCATTCTATGACACCCCCATTTTCCCACTCTTGTATCCTTCAATGTCCACACCAGCAACTTCCCATCCCTTTTCTCTTTAGCCCACTATGCACTGTTCCCCTTCAATATTTCAGCGCCTACCTTGCTATACTGCCATATTCTAGTATTCATTTTAGCTTGCCTGCCATTTCCTTAAACCACTGATCCATTCTTCCCTCCTATGCTGCTTTTGCAACCACCAAAATTCATTTTCTAAACCCCATCACCCCTCTTTCTCCTACTTTGATAATTGACCCATTTTGCATGTTATCTTTTATTCCCACACAACCTTCAACCAATTCCACATCACCATGACTTCTGTTTAATTGTTATATCCTTCACTCACATGCACCATATCTACCATCCATCTCATCATCTTTTCTAAGTACTTCCATGGATTCCGCCTCCATCACACCATCCTTCACTACTCCCTCACATGCCACATATATTTGTGGCTGTAAATACACATTTTCCTGATTTCTACTTCCCCCATCCTTTGCAGCCACCAGAAAGAATTAATTCTACTAGTCTGCCTAGTCTCATTTGGTGAAAAAGTGTACTTATTCCTCTCCATATGTCCACCAATAACTCCCATCATCATACCTTGCTGGATGCCTCTCCAACATTCCCCATGCCATACTGTCCTCTGAGAATTCTTATCCCTGTCCACCTCTTTAACCTCACATTGAGCTTTCTCCCTTAGCCTCCATTCTGTCCCTCCAGAGTTATGCAAAGAATTTTGAAGTGTACACCTTTTGTCTTCATTTGACCCATATATTATTTTCAACACCATGCAATTTCCATCCAAGCTGCATCTTACAATCATCTGTCTCCCTTTACGTCATGACACGTTCCTCCAGGCCTCTCCTTTCCCCTTTTTCCTCATCCCCCATACTACATTCTGTCCCTAGCATCTTAGCTTACAGAACTTGTCTTCCTCATTGCTTTCCTTCCTGCAGTTTAACTAGTGCCTTATATGGCACTCTGTAACATGTGCTCCCTCTTTATAATGTTATTCATCCCCCACATTCCACATCACAAAATGCTCACAATCTCCCCATCCCTACTGTCCCCTCCTAACTTGCAGACCCCCTTAACCCTCCCACCAAGGAAGGTTTAATGGGCCTATAGAAATCATTTATATCAGCTCCATTACCCATCTCTGACTTAGGTCTGCTAGTTTCATGGTGGCCACCAATATATTATTCATCTCCCATTGCAGGAAGAATTCACTCACATCCTTACCTCTCCCTCTGTACCTGATGTTCATGCTCTATGCACCTTTTTTCCCTTTTTTATGCTATAGCTAGGCCCCTTCTACCTGCCTGTTACTCCTTGCCCTTCTCCATCCCCGTCACTATCTGGCCAGGTAACCTGTCTACTCTAATTGCCTTCACCAAAACATTTGGTCTCAAGAAATATATGTGGCCGATTTTAATTTTAAAGCTTACAGCTTAAATATTTCTGTTATGCACATCGGTAATGCCACTGTCCCAGTGCTCTCAGTTATGGTCATCACAATTTGAACAGGCAATAAGGAACTATTCATTTCTTCAGATAATAGGGTGTAAAGATCAACACCAAGATTTTCGAAGTGGAGCCTGTTAAAACTCTGTAGCATGGCAGCAGTAGAAATGTGTAACAATAAGTAATCATGCTGCAGAGTTCTGCAGTGGCTTCAACCAGTCTCACTTTGCAGTAACCTGACGTAAATGGTATTTCAGTAATTAAGTACAGAAAAACTAAGGTTAGATAACAACAGAGAGATTTTCAGCAGGCGTCAAGTGCTCAATCCTGGAGACATTCCACAGATGAAAACGAGATGCCATTACCACAGCTTATAACTGGTCACTGAATGTCAGCTGGCAATTTAGGACAATGCCACGCTTGTATATTTTTAATGTAAATTCCAGCCTATTGCCAGTATAAAAAAGTAAAAGAAGCAGCAAGGCAGTGAAACTCCTCAAAGTAGCATGTACAGCCAAAGCTTCTAGCTTTGAATGTGTTTTGCTTCATTGCTAGAAAACCAAGAAGGAACGGCCACCAAATCATCTGCTAAGGACTACACACTCACCATGCATTCCTGAGGAAAGGACAGGTACATCAGAGTATTATCGCCATAGCAAAAGTAAGTTGATCTCCTTTTAATAATATGCCCAAGGAGTAGTGTAAACACCGTGAAAGTGAAGGACCTAAACTTGAATCCTGAGGTACCCTACACTCCACAGGATAAGAAAAAGAGAAAGATTGACATTATCATCAGTGTTTTAAAAAACAGGTAAAAGCCAAACTAGTCAAGAAGAGGAACTGCCACAGTAAGAGAGTAACTGTCTTATCAGGAACTATTATCCACTGTGTCAATAAAGCAGAAAGGTCAAGCAGAACCACAGCAGAATAAAACAATGATCTCTACTCAGAATGAGTTTATTAACCTATCAAAGGTCAGTCTTAGTACTATAATAAGTGCAAAATATTGAGTGATGAGTCCATGAGCCACTGTGATGTACAATGCAAGCTGCATATAAATGACCTTCACACTGGTCATGCAGAAAAAGGGTGATAAGGCTTGTTTGCTCAAAGCTGCAGTGAGTTGGACCTTCTGGCATTGCTCTGCTGTTCTCCAAAACCCACTGAGAGACTATAAAAGATAAATGCTTATTTTCAACCTTTTTCTGCCCTTCTGCTTAACTAAAACAATATTTGCTGCATATCTGTTTAAACTGTGCAACTGTTTTTTTAGGCTTAGTGAACTGAATCCTTACTTCTGTTCTTATATCCCCACCCAGCCACCCAACGGTTGTGGTCTTAAGCTTAGTGGCTCTTGAGTTGCCTGCCTCTGCTATAAATTTGATATTGGACACTACTCCTCCCAGTCCCATTGCATCAGTTCATTCTACTGAGTACAGTGTGATCAATTGTGAAGGCCAACCCCTTTTAGCTTCTTAACCTTGAATTATCAAATGTCTCCTCACTTTCTACTTTAAAAAAAAAAAAAAAACTTGTGCTTAGGTGTTCAACTGCATTTAGTTTGCCACATTTGCTACTGCTTGTTGATAGCATGACTAAATTGATGACAGTATTCTACTGAATTGCTGCTTTGAGTCGTTTTTTTTTTTTGTGATTCTGAGCTAATTTATCACATTTGCACTGCTTTAAAGCAATTTACTGATTAACTGCATTTCATTACTGTTTAACTGTATTTCATTCCTACTTACTACAATTCATCACCATTTAACTGCATTTTACTGCATTTCATCACTGTTTAACAGTATTTTTTCATGCTGTGATTTCTGATTTTCTCTGTAAATGGTTAATCTGTGTTTTTTTGTGAATTTTACTGTGTTCTTACCCTTAAGCTAAGTAGCATATTCTGGCTACAAGGTTTGCTGCATACAGAGTTTTTTGTTTTTCCCTTCTGTGTTTCTGACAGCCATCTTGTGCTTGTCTTCTGTGTTTCTGACAGCCATCTTGTGTTGCTAGGGGCCTATCTCTTCTGCTAGTGAGAGAAGCAGGGCTGCCTGGTCCTTGTCTGGTGCACGCTGGTAAAGAAAGCAGGGACTAGCAGAATTGGCTAAATTTATGTGTTGCTAGAACCTTCTATTTTTTTGTGGTATTTAAACTCAGTATTTGAGCTGGTTTGGGCTTGTTTGCATGTCACGCACCACTGCTGCAATGTTTTTAACCCATTGCGACATATTCCAGCTACAAAATTTCCCTTAATAGCACTTGTGTGATCACCTAGTAGTACTCCTCTTAGACCTTCCACCCTTAACCTCCTTAGCTCTCTCTGGCCTCTCTCCCTCAGATTCTGATAAATATGGATGGACAATTTCCTATGGTTTCTCCTGCCAGTCTAGTTGATATGGGCATCCTGAGACAGTGTAGCAACTGCCTTATGTACATGGACAAACCTCTGCTACTACCACCTAGGAACACAATTTATGAGAGATGCAATTACATTAAGAACCTAGAGTCTATGCTCTCTTCCTCACACGCCAGTTTATCTGGCACTGAGAAGATTGCCAACACAATCACCACACCTCAGACACCACCCACACCTACACAACACACACCCACATATGCGGAGGTCCTCAACAAAAACATACCCAAACAAAAGAGACCTCCGAGGCAAAAACACATGCAAACTCCACTGCCCACCACACCACACCACACACCACACATAGTCCACACACCTGTGTCTCACAGCCACTTAGACCTACACTTAAACCTAACATATTAGTCATAGGAGGCTCCATTGTGAGACACACAGATGTGCCCCTCACCAGCCTAGAAAAGCAGAAAGTCAAAGTTAGTTGTTTGTCAGGTGCCGGAATCCAACACATCACCCATGCACTCAAGTCTCTCAACAACAGGTACTGTTATGACTGTCATATAGTCCATGTCAGTGTGAATGACTTGAGACATACCTCCCTGGACTATATGAAGAGAGACATGATCGAGTTCACTGAATATGTGTACCAGGTAGGTATGTTCCTTAAGCACCATTTTACTGTCACCCAGAATGATGCATCAATACAAACAGAAAATGACTTTAACAATTGGCTTAGTTTCTGGTGCCATTCCAAGGGGGTCCAGTACCTGACAGCCTGGGAAGACATGATTGACAGACCACTATGCTTTGCCAGAGGTGGCCTGCATCTGTCTCCCTTGGACTTCAGGCTTCTGGCAAAGGCTCTTCCCTCCCCCATAGTACCTTTTTTAGGCAATGACATGAGGTCCAAACTACCAACATGAAAATTTCATCAAAACCCAAATTGAAGGTCATGCTGCTAAACTCTAGGAGTCTAAACATGAAACTGCACACATTGCAAGCATTCTTAACCCTGGAAGATGCTGACATTTGTGCAGTCACAGAAACCTGCTTTAAAGCTGTGGACAGCACCCCAGCCATATCAGGTTACTTATCCTATCATACATTCAGACCCCAACCGTGGGTAGCAAAGCAAAAGGAGGTGGAGTTGCAATATATATTAAGCACATACACACCTCCAGGTTGGTTAAACAGTATGATGCACAGGAGACACTCCAGGTGCAGTTAACTGCTGACAAGACCCCTATTCAAATCATAGCTATCTACAGGCCCCCAACTTTGACTCAAGATGCCCACTCAACCGATCTGGACCTCTTCAAATCTATCAAGATTCAACCCTTTACCCTGATCCTGGGCAACTTTAACTATCCAACCATAGACTGGAAGAACTACTGATGCCAAAACACAAATGCCCAGAGATTCCTTGAATTTGTCAATGCAATTGCCTTGGACCAGCTGGTCAACACCCCCACAAGAGGTGATAATATCTTGGACTTGATATTAACCAACATGAGTAGCCACTGCAGCATCCTTACAGTGTCATCCTGATTAGTAAGATCTGACCACAAAGCAATCACTTTTGAGGTCACCATCTCCCCTGTCCCCCCCAGCTAGGGTCAAACAAAAAATCTTCTCCAAAGATGATTGATTGAGCGAAGGTATAAACAGCTTCACAACCCCCTCCCCCTCCATAGGAACTGGCACATATGTCCAAGTCTACACCAAAGTACTATATGAACATTTATATAGCTGCATGGAATCAGGAATACCAGACAGGACAAAATCCTCCTCCTCAAGGAAGAGTAAATTTGTCTGGTAGATATCTGCAATAAATAAACTCTATAATAAAAGGAAAAAATTGCTCTCCAGGACCAAGAAGGAGCAGGTGCCTAACTGGAAGCAATCTTTCCTTAGCCTGAACAAATACATTAAAAAGCAAATACGAGCACTAGTGAAATCCTCCAAACCAAATTACGAGTCCAAACTGGCCACATCTCCTAAAGACAGCCATAAGGCCTTCTTCACATATGTCCACAATCTCAAAGGAAGCACTCAGATTGGCTCAGAACTGGAGGTCAAGGACACCACATACACAAATGCAGTAGATATAGTCATCCTGCTGGCAGACAGGTTCAGTGAAAACTTCACCTCTCTGTTCCCCCCCATCAGTAAATTAGGACAACCCCAGCTCCTGCCCCCTCCCATTATCTCTAGGGAGCAAGTCATCACTGCCCTCTCAAAGGCAAAAAAATACATTCTCCATGGGACCTGATAACATCCCAAGCTGCATACAACATGAAGTCAGGCAGAAACTTGTAGCACCATTAGGCACCCTATTCAACCAAAGCCTTAGTACCAGCTTTGTCCCAGCCGAGTGGTGGACAGCCACAGTCATCCCTTTGCACAAAGGTGGAGCATCTACTGAGCCAGAAAATTATAGAATCATCAGCCTAACTAGCCTGATCTGCAAGGCCATGAAACACATGATTGTGGACCTCATTAACAAGGGCACTGGCAAACTCCAATCACTCAATCCCACATATTTTTGTATTGTGAAGGGTATGTCATGCCTGTTAAATTTTGTTGCCTTCTCTGAGACAGTCACCAAAGCCATGGACAAGGGAAAGATGGTGCACACCACCTGTCTTGACCTGGCCAAAGTGTTCAATACTATTTCCCACTGGAGTGTAATAGATAAACTCTCAACTAAGCATCAGTCCATATGTTACCAGATGGGTAGCAAATTGGCTCACTGATAGAACCCACCTAGTCAAAATAGAGGAAGCCACCTCAAGCAGTAGACCTGTAATGAGCAGTGTACCCCAGAGATTGGTCTTGGGGCCTCTGTTGCTTGGAATATACTTTTCTGAGGTGCAGGCCAAAACCAGTGGGCTATGGCTGACCACATTTGCAGATGACTGCAATCTGGCTCCTGTCATCAATTCCCCTAGTGATGTGGACATCCTCCAAGAGTTTCTCACCCGAACAAATGACTAGTGCCAGAAACATGGCCTCAGAATGAATGCCAAAAAATGCATCATCATCCCCTTTGGGGAGAGTAGCATCCCCACAAATTACTGCATTAATAACAAGGTCCTAAGCACGTAATCAGTTGTGAAGGACTTGGGCACCCAGGTTGATAGTAAACTGACTTTTGACCACCATATTGCCTCCATTGTATGGAAAGCTTTCTACATGGTCTACCTCACTAGTAGGGGTATCTCATCCATGGACAAGGAGGCCATAACATCCCTGTATTCTTCACTTATAAGACCCATTATTTAGTACAATGCCCCTTTTGGCATGTACCTCACAAAGCACATGCAGCAGCTGGAGAGATCACAGAGGTTCCTCACCAGGAGAATCCAGGGCCTCAAACATCCAACCTACGTAGCTAGGCTAAAACCCTGCCCCTCTACTCAGTCTCATACAGACTCTTCACAGGCGACCTCTGTCTGACATACAAAGCAATCTCAGACCCTGCCTTGATGGGGCTGCTGCATATCTGCAAGTCTAGCTCCATTCAAGTAACCCACATACGCAACAACAACCTGGTCTGTGACATCAATAGGACTTGTTGGCAGGACAGATTTGTGTCCTGGAGATTCCCCCTTCTGTGGAATAAACTCCCTCTCCACATCAAGCAGAGTACTTCATTAACCCTTTTTAAGCGTAACCTGGATAACTGGATGGGGAACAGAAAATACACCCCTGGGATTCCACCTGTGTCCCAGCAGGTCCTGACGTGGAACATGGGCTAAATTCTTGGCTAGGCTTGTAGGGGCCTAAGGCCTAGTAGCCTCATAACTTCCTATGATCTTAACAGACTGCAGAAATTATCAATATTGAGACCCAAAGATGGTTGCTTACGAACCAGGATAACTAAGACTTCAGTAAAGATGAAAAAAACTGAACATTCTCAAATCTGTTAAATAAATGACTCCAGAACATCCAGGCAGGTTTTAACTAGTATGGAGAAGTGGATGTAATCCATAAGGTTTAGAGTGCATGCTCTCAAAGCTAGGAACTCATTACAGTCATGATCTGGAAAGAATGCTTCAGCTTTTCAGGATATCAAAACAATACTTCAGTCTTAATAATCAGCTCATGAAATCTGAAGAAAGGTGCACAGTGCTAATGCTGACAATGTAAGTGGCAAAAAAAAGGAAAAGAAACAAAAAAATCTCATACTGATGTGATTTTAAAGCTCTGTGGATTATGAAACAGGCTGATTTGCTCAGATGCTCACCATCTGATGGCCAGTCAGCTAGCTTGTGCTAAAATCTCTGTGGATAGAAAAGCTGTCTTCTTATAGGACAGCTCAGTTTGGTAGGGAGTATAATGCTTCAGATCAAGCTTGATCTGAAAGGCTTTTTCAGTTAACCAAAGTGGCTACAGTTCCTCCATATTTATGTGAAGACTTTGCCATTTAGCACCCCACTCCATTTGTGCCGTCTAATATTTGAAGTGCAGTCTCATGCATAATCTCTGACGCATTGGTAGTTTTATCTGAGTTGGAACCAAAGATGTTGTAAAGAAATCCTTGTTGTGGTAGATGGAATTTGGCCCCAATGCAGGTCTGGCAGAAGGACTGGAGGGGTAATTATGAGTTACTGACTGCTAGGCATGACCCCATTTGGCTAAAAAAAGCAAGAGGGATAAAGATTTTTTCAGAAAGCATACTGATGAACAAGGTCATTTTATTTTATATATTTTGTTTTGAATTTATCAGGGGTAGAGCAGTGATCCTACTGGACCCATTTCTGTCTCAGCCTGGAAGAATTATCAATTATCCTAGAGCTGTGAGATTTTATTTTATTTTATTTTTTTTTTTGGGGGGGGGGGGTGCTTGTCATGATGCACAGATCTCCTGGCATTTGTCTTATAATAATATAACTTTATGATGAGTAATGTCTAAAACAGTAACTATAGAATTTGTCTTCTGAAATACCAGTAAATAAGACTTCCTTTAAGTTCATAGTAATTCATAGCCTGGCAAACAAATTAAAAACAAGTGACCAACAGTTTAACAGTGTTGTTAGATCATCATTGGTCAAAAATAGGCAATCTACAGGTAATGGTACTTGTGAATCCTTCTTACCCTTAGGACAGCATGCAGTAGGGCCTTGCATTTTGTAACATCATTAGAGCTGAGACAAATTTAAATGATAGGACTCTGCACTCCTGTTGGTAAGTATAGGCATTAAATAGGAGGCATTTCTTGTGAGACTGACTTCCATATCCGCTGACAGCATTCTGGTTGACACAACAATTACAAGTAGGATGATATAAATTTTCAGATTAGGAGTATTTTGAATTTTCTCAGATTGCAAACTAGAACAGACATTTAAGTTACAATGCATTACAGCAAGAATAGTTTCTGGGATTACAAATATAGAATAAAAAGATTTTACTCCATTGAATGTTGAGAGCTAGTCCTGTTGATTTATTATTATGATGATTGTAATCACCAGACAACATTGAGAAATGGTCAGCATGGTATCTGGGTAAGGAACCAGAGTGAATTATTATTATTATTGCCATCATTATTATTATTATTTTTTATTTTTATTTTTTTTTTGCTTACCCTATTCTGGCTAACTCCTAAAACACATGTCCAAAATGAGCTGTATCCACTTCTTGTGGAAAACTAGAAATTACCCCCCCTGTGGGAATATTACATTGTATCCACTAATGTTTGCTCTTATCCACTTAACCCTCAACCATGTCCCCAGAATCATAATTGGCTTATTTATTCCCCTAAAATAAAAAAATTCTGAGTGATAATCTAGGATTTGAGGAAGTTGGTCTTACATGGTAGAAGAAGAATGTGTCTTATCCCAACCTGTTACATTTAGGTAAGTAAGATTTTCATGTAGCAGACTTTCTTATTCCAGAAAGGCTTGTATGACCTGCACAGAAAACAGAGCCCTGTTAGGAAACAGAACTGCAGCAATCTGGTTAAAAAATGAAAGAATCCATAGTCGTGAAAAATGCTGTTTTGGGGGGCTGGAAGAGAATATCCTTCTTGAGAGAAAGATGTGTGAAATGTTATCCTGTCTCCATGATGTGAAAGAAATGCAACTGTCTTATCAATAAAAGGAGTTATCAGACTCAGCCAGACTCTTTATTTTGCAGTATTTTTATATCTCTTCAAACCTGGGTAATGCTGCATGCTCTTGGGATACAAACAATATCAGAACAGTCACCTTCATTTTTTAGTTAACATCAAGTCATCCAGCTGTGTGAACTTTGGCTCTGAATGATTGTCACTGTTGAAGTGACACTTCAACCCCATATGCAAAAATGGGGAAAGGGGTTATGGATGGATGGATGCATCAAGAAGACCTGAGGATGCAACTGTCACATGTCCTGTCACACCTTGAGAGTCTGAAAGCCGAATATCTGTGGCTGGCAGACAAACAGCTTGAAGTTCATAGGCAATGTCAGATCCTAAATTTACATGTCCACATTACAAAGATTGAACAAGTTTTTCCAACTAATCTGTTTGTGCACCAAATTACTATTCTGCATCATCATCTGAAAGGGGCTGTGTGTTCTTTGAGAAGAGATTATTGAAGTGAACTATCTAACAGGGTCCAAGGCATCCATCAACATCACAATAGTTACTGGTTGAGACAATCTGTAGAATGTTCCCAAGACTGAAGTCATCATGACCCACCACCAGCTCAGTTGCTTCTTTAGGCTGAGATATGGGTTTGACATAGAGTCATTGGATCTGGCATGTAACTCATCCCAAAAAACTTTGACGGTAACATTGAAGATCTAAACGTGCAGGCTGACACTGGAAACCATACACATGCTGGTTGACATGATCAGAACCTTCAAAAATTCCTAAACTACAATGTTGAAAAACACCACTACAACAGAATCATTTTTTGTTTTGAGATCCACTGTTGAAACAGACTTTCCAAAAACTCCTTTGTTGATACAAAATCTGATAAACATTGATTAAAGTCCAACCAAGGGGCTGTACAAATGCCACAACTGTTTCCAGGATGTCCAGTAACCAGTAAGGTGAACATGTGTTTAAATGAGACAGTTTGTTTTTGCTGCTGTTTAGCTATTTAGCCAAGTACAACTCATTGCAATCTGATCTACTTTAGCACAGCAACTCTATTAACAACTATGTCTTTAAGTTCTAGCAAATTCATATTCAGTGCGTCAATAATGTTGTCAATTCAATTTAGCTTCTGCTGCCCCATCTTTTTTTTTTTTGCCTTTGATCTTTATCAGTATCAACATCACCACATTATGTGGTGCAAGTATTTGAGTTGTAGTATTACAAAAAGATCTTCCAATGAACAGGCTGGCTCTAGTTCTTGATATATTGACAGATTTGATCTTCTTGAATTGCATGAAACTCTCAAAAGTTCTCTTCAACGCCATGGTTTAAAAGCACTGATTTTCTTGTATACAGCCATCCTTATAGTCTAGCTCTTACCACCATTGTTATTACTAACAAAAGCATAGCTTTGAAAATAAAGACTTTTGATGACAATGTGGTGTCTTTGGTCTCTGAAATCTTATACAGATTTGCCATAAAGAAGGAAGCAAAATATCGTGGATGCCATCATCATCTGCAGAGCTCTTTGAACCCATGAAAATAAAATCTGGCACTGCCTCACTTTCATCTCCATCTATTTGCAAAGAACTGATAGACATAAAGGACATAATGCAACTTTTTTGATATTGAGCAATAAGCCAGCTGTTATACTTTTTATTGTTGCTTCGTTGACAAGCTAAGTCTTTCTCACTTTCAACCATCAACTAGTTTAAATATGCCTCTTTATCTCATCTTGCTAGTCTGAAGTTATGCATTCGACACATTTTTCCCTGTCTTCATTGCCTTTGCTCTTCTTCTTTCCTTGGCCTCTTCTAAAGCTTCCACAGACAGTCATTTTGCCTTTTTAATCTTATTACTGTTGTAATATTTTGTTGCCACCTCCTAGATAATATCATGAACTTTTAATCTTAGTTCTTTAGGCAAGCCATCCACCAGGTCTAATCCCCAAAAATCTGCTCTTCACCTCAGTTGTGTATTCATTTGTAATACTGTTGAACTTGTTTTTAGTTGTCCTGGAGGCTTTTCTTGCTTTCTTTAATAATAAAGCTGATGCTCCGAGACACAGTCATGGCCAGGTCTTGTTTTTTACTGCCTGCAAAGTATTTAGTCAGTCTGATTTCAGTATTGACTCGATAACCACTATGTGTAAAGCCATTGCAAGAGAATGCTATGACCAGTGAACTATCTTAACAGAATACTAGTAGTTTCTGTCCTGTTTCATTTCATACTCCAAGGCCCAACTTACCCATTATTCCAATTGTCCTTTGCTTACAAACTTTATCATTCCAGTCATGTATGATGAATGTGATATCTGTTTGATGTTATCTCTAGAAGGTGCTATAGATCCATATAAAATTATTGACTTCCTCCTGTTCCACATCTGTAGTTGGAGTATAAACTTATATCACTTGCTTTGAAGCCTCTTACAGATCATGCTTTTATTTCTGGGTTGTTACTACGCACTAAGTTTGACATTTTATATCTCTACCTGCTGGAAAATATGCATGGCATTTACATGATGACAATTACGGGTAAGATTAGGCACTTTGTGAAAGCTGTTGGAGCTGTCACTAAACTGAAATGTATGTGGGTATTTATATATATATATATATATATATATATATATATATATATATAATCATCATCATCTTCTTCTTTCGGCTGTTCCCGTTAGGGGTCACCACAGCAGATCACCTGTTTCCATTTTTTCCTGTCCTCTGCATCTTGCTCTGCCACACCAACCACCTGCATGTCCTCTCTCACCACATCCATAAACCTTATCTTAGGCCTTCCTCTTTTCCTGTTACCTGGTAGCTTCATCCTTAGCATCTTTTTCCCAATATATATATATATATATATATATATATATATATATATATATATATATAGTTTACCAGGTACTTTCATCCCACTGGGAACTGGTCCATTTTTACATGATACCCAGAGAGGACTACCAGTAAAGTACACAATTTATATACTATAGTTACAGTAATAATTAAACATAGATTTCATTTACAGTATGAAATTGGAAAGAAATAAAACTAATCTGTATTATATGTAATAGGGAATTAAATATGATGTTAAGCTAGATCAGTATTTAACAAAAAGTACAGTGTTGCAGGTATAGAAAAAGAATAAGGTGCATTACAGCAAGTCTGGAAATTCATGCATAAAATGATTGTGTTATATTTAATTCCATGGTCATTAAAGAATCTATATATGTATCACATACTCTGAAGTGAAAGTATCCTATTCCACAATAAAATGAAAGTAAGTGAGGTTCAAGTAATGCTGTAAGAAATACATGTGACAAGAGATGAAAAAAGTATTTTTTGAGGGTTTTAGTGGAGCAAAAGTTTGGGAAAGTTCTTGGATATTCAGTAACCAATTACAGTAGATTAATAACAAATACCAGGAGCATTATCATCAAGTTTACTACTGGTTTTGCTAATTTTTAATCCTCTTTATCTAATCACCCCCTTATAATTGATAGCATCAGTTTATATTCATTAACAGAATCAAAAACAAAACATACAAAGTTTCCGTTGCTATTGTAATACATTATACATTTCTGCACTATATGAATGTCTACATTTGTGCCTTCCCTTAATCCTCACTCCTCCTTCTGAGCATTATTCTAAGTGTATTTTTTCCACAATTTCCATTTATTTCTACAAAATGTGCTCTTTCTCTTTTGTAAAGATCCCGCCACCGGTTGTTGTATCTCCTTTATAATATTCAGTACTTTAGTTACTGTTGGTTTAGATTTTGATTTACATTTTCTAGCAATTGCTTTTTTGGAAACCAATAGCATTAAACTTAATGAGTGCTTACTATATTAAGACAATTTATATCATATATCCTACTCAAAGTAATTATTTCTATAGTTACAAAAATTTCTTCACACCCCCCCACATGTCTGTCAAATTACTTTAGGAAATGTTAAAAATCTGCCAAGTCTATACATTCCTAAATATAGTCTTAACAATTATCTCTTTCTTCTCCATCTTGTCTCCATCAGTTGATATCTACTTGAGGATAAATCTTAGGAAGTCTGCTTGTGGTGCAAAAATACATGTGAAAACATTTTCACACAAAAATCCTAAATCCTCTTTTTTTTTTGAATGCTTGGGAGACATGCAGATTGCTCTATTAGAATAATTAACTTACCAAACTTAATTTTAACTCTTGTCCTCTTACTCTTCTAAATAAATTTCTTCATCTCTTTGTCATCCACAAATTCTCTTCTGAAATACAAAAATACATCTGACCTGTATATAGTACTTCAGGGGACTAAAACACTTTCACTGCTTGTATCATAATATTCATATCCATAATCAAAAATTTACAGTTTCTCATTTTTTCTATTATCTTTTAATTAGTCTCTTCCTACATATTCTTAGCAGCCGTAAGATAGTATTTTAAGCAGTACACCTATATACTTTATCTTATCGTGACTTCATAAATATGGGCATTGTTGAAGCAGTCCATGTATGGATACACATGGATTGGGTCAGCAATTCATGTGTGATACATAGTTTACTGCTATAGCCCTTCCTTTGTTTTCATTTATTTTATCTCGCAAAAGGACTTGAAACTACTTCAAAATGTTGTGCAACTCTGAACTGTCCTTTTCTGGATTTATCACATAAAAATAATATCCTCTGCAAATAAAGCTAACTTTTCTTGATTGCCATATCAGTTATTTTATTGAATATTTGAGTATCTTATTTTCTCTGCTAATGGCTGTAAATATAAAGCAAATGACAAATGAGACATGATATCTCTGCCTGGTTCCTCTGTCCAAACAGCTTGTTAGACTGGAACATTCCCCCTTAATTCTTGTCCTATACCTGCCTTAGATTCTTGCTATGTATCCTCCTTACTAGCCATATTATTCTGTCAGGTAATGCAAATACTACTATTGCCATTTTCATAAAATCACAGTTGACTCTATTGAATATGATCTTTGCATCAAGAACTACCAACAATATCAGTATTTTCTTACACTTTGCTTCCCTCTTTGTCATCACTGAATACAGTATTTGCATCAAGACCTACCAACAATATCAGTGTTTTCTTACACTTTGCTTCCCTCTTTGTCATCATTGAATACAGTATTTGCATCAAGACCTACCAACAATATCCGTGTTTTCTTACACTTTGCTTCCTTCTTTGTCTTCATTGTTCAATCAAAGTGTTATCAAATGTTTGCCTCCCTCCACACTAAACCATAGCTGTAATTTTTGGCAACACCTGTGTTATTCTTTTTGGTAAATATAGACATGAGCACTTTGTAATCATCACTTAAAATTGAAATGAGTCTATATGAAGCTGGATCTGAAGGGTCTTTATCCCCTTTATGTAATGCAGCCACCACAGCTTTATTGTGATATGCTAGTACTTCCTCCCCTTTAAAATATTGATAAACAAAACCTTCAATATCTATATCAATTTCTTCCTTCTCAGCTTCCAAACTTTCACAGGAATACTGTCTGTACCTAGAAACTTCCCTGTTGATTATAAATCACCATTTTATATTTTCTCATCTCATCTCATCCAATCTTAGCTATTAATTTTGAGCATTATCTTCTTCTAACCATGGCATAATTAAATCTGTCACAGATATTTCAATGCATGTCTTTTCTTTGTTTCCCCATTCCTGCACTTTATGCAAATGTTCATAAAATTTTCAAATATTAGTAGTATAGTAGATAGGATCTCTGGTTAGTTTTCTTGGGATAGCCTCCCTAACTTTGGCTACAACGTTTTCTACTTTCTTCTGCCTAAATCATTGTGCTAGACATTTTTGTGCTTTGTTATCAGAAATAGTTGCTTAACAGTAACCTTTCTAAACTCATACATACTATTGAAATACTCAATTTTCCCATTTAGCACTCTACAGTTGCTCCTCTTTCTTGTTCTGAGATATTCCCTTTGTTTCTGCAATGCTTTAATCTTTGTAAACAATTCCTATTTCTTCATCCACATATCTGTTTCTCTGTTATTTCTACCATGTGTTTAAAACATTTCAATTTCCATTTTATCCCACTCACTAGTTATCCCAACTGAAGTAATTTCTGTCTTCCCTTACTCTGCTTTCATTTCTACTACCTATTCCATAATTTATTCTTTTTAACCCAGTTTGTAAATTCCTCGTTTTAAACAGAAATACCAGCACTGATGCACTGGATTTTCTCCAAGTACAGATCACCATAGTTAAAATTCTGTAACATATCCTAGCTAGCTGTAGGTCACCCTCCATGTCACAAGAAGCTCACAGCACATACCGAGAACTACTGTAGACACTTATTATCCAGATGAACACCCTACACATGGAGGATTTTAGATACCCCTTTTTAAACTGGCAATCTTACACTGTCAGAAATCTGCAGGCACAGAGATTCCTGGACTTTGTAAATGCAAACAAGCTTGATCAGATAATGCATATTCCCACTAAAGACTCCAAAATACTGT
Source organism: Protopterus annectens (assembly GCF_019279795.1). Classification (NCBI taxonomy): domain Eukaryota; kingdom Metazoa; phylum Chordata; order Ceratodontiformes; family Protopteridae; genus Protopterus; species Protopterus annectens. Next base: position 1,118,684,283 of record NC_056732.1, on the reverse strand, counting down.
ACCTCTTACTCCCAAATATGAGAGAATGCTGCACACACCCCCTCCCCAAATGTCATGTCTTTACTGGTAACTTTAAGGTCCAAGCATAAAGCTGTCTGCTTCATAATCAAAATCAACTTAGTAACCCCAGTAAACTCACTAGCAGTTCGAAACTATTCATTGGCAAACTACATTTTATTAAGCAATAGTTTGTTAAAATCCAGTGCTTCTCCTAACCTAGAGAACACAGCGGTCTATGCAGAATTGTTCACAGAAATCCTCTAAAACCATGTCAATGGCTGCATAGGGGCTCCTGTATCTACCAGAAGTAAGTCTGAAACTAACTCCAAAAACAAACTGTCTTTGTGGCATCCCAAATTAAACAGGATGTACAACAAAAGAAAAAAAAACATCATGGCTAAAATCAGTAAGTGTAACTCCTGTAAAGGTACGAATTGTCTCATTAAACTAAATAGGCAACTAAGAGGGCTAATTAAGTCCAATAAAGCCAATTTGTAGGTTAAGATAGCCTCCCAGGTAAAAGGCAACCATAAGGCCTTCTTCAGCTATGTCAGAAACCTCAAAGGCAGCACATAGCTGGAGGTTAATGGCACCACATTCACTAAGCCAGACAATATACTGAATCTTCTGACAAATTCAGTTCCAACTTTACCCCCATTCTCCCCCAGTCAACCCTCAACAAATACCCTCAGACATAACCCCTCCAACTATAGAGAGGCCAAGAACACAGTCTCAGTGGTCCATGATAATATCCCAGGATGCTGCCAGAAAAGTCTAAAATATGACTTATGGCCAATGGAGTAACTTTTAACTGTAACCTCAAAATAGGCTTTGTGCCACGAGAATGGAGGACTACAATGGTCATTCCCCCCTTTATAAAGGAGAACCATCAACAGATCCCAGAAACTAGAGCCCCACTGGTCTAACTAGTTTTATATTGCAAAGCCATGGAAATAATTATGTAAATGATTAACAGAGACGTTGAAGACTTCCAGACACTGGATCCATCCCAGTTTGGCTTTTCAAGACAAGGTCATGCCTACTGAACCTGGTGGACATCTTTGAAAAAGTGACTGAGACAACATATGAGAGTAAAATAGTGCATACTGCCTACCTTGACCTGGCTAAGGCATTTGATACAATATCCTACTCAAGCATTGTTAACCAACTTAGGAAATTAGGCATATTGGATGGTCTGCTGACTCATGGATAGGACCTAGGAGGTTAGGGTTAGTGAGACCACCTCCACAAAGAAACCAGTCACCAGTGGAGTCCCTCAGGGCTCCATCCTCAGCCCACACCTCTTTGGCTTGTACTTCTTGGAAGTCAAAGCCAGTGCCAAAGGCCTATGGCTAACCAAGTGTGCAGATTATTGCAAACTGGGAGAAGTCATAGAAACTCTCAAGAAGTGAACTAATGTGAACAGTGATAGTGACCTAACTTTCTACCAAAATATGTCTGTTGTAAGAAATTCTTTTTATATTGCACAGTTTATAAGCAACAAAGGGATGGTGTCTAGATCTAAGGATGTCATTGATCCCATTTATGCAGCCCTCATTAGGCCAGTCATTGAGTGTAATGACCCCTTTGGCATGTATCTGTCCAGACAACTGCAACTACTGGAATACCCACTTAGATACCTTACTAAAAGCATACAAGGTCTGGACAATATATACTACATGGACCAACACAAAACCCTGTCACTATACATGGTATTGTACAGTTTGTTAAGAGATGACTTGTGTCTGGCATACAAGGCATCCTCTGACACAATACTGATGGATTTACTGCATATCATCAAGTCAAATGGCATCAGAAATACTCACTCTAGGGATCTAAACCTTCTGCAACATCAACAAAACAGCTTAGAGGGACAGGTTTATCTCACAGTGGATATTGCTGCTCTGAAACAAACTGCGCATCCAAGTAAAACAAAGCTCATTCCTGTACATATTCAAGCACAACTTGAATCTATGGATGGAAAACAGAAAATCTACCTCAGGACTTCCTCCTGTCCTACTAATGAAGAGAGGTAGCTCCTAAATGCTTTATCCCATGCATAGGTTCCCCTGATGTCATCTGTGGTGTGATCCCAGTTATTTTCAGCTTGGTTGGGTTTTTCTTGTAGTTTTTACAGTTACTCTCACTAGGGGTAATATATAATTATTGACCATTGATGGGTAAGGTCAGTCTAACACCAAATGGGACAGGTTAATTCAAGCACAAAAAGGGAAATTGGCTGGGCTTAAAATGGCCGACGAGGGCAGCTAGCCTAGTACTTACCTATGAACCTATACATGATGATTTACTTTATCAAAGGCCTGCAGTCTGAAAGTGTTGGGTTATTGGGGATGTACCATTACCCTTCCAGTCTAAGTGAGCCATTTAGGATCCTGGGATCAACAGAGGTGACAGGAATTAAATAAATACTAACTTGAATGTCTGATCTTCAAGTGTCTCCTCAGAAGGGAGAGATTGTAATTAATTTCCTTGCACGTTTATTTGTGACAGGGAAACCTGCTGAGTAAACCGCAGTCAGCTAATGCCAGAGGCATACTTTATATCATTCGCTTTGTTAACATGTCTTTTATTCAAGGTTTTCCCCTTTATAACAGAGATATCGAGGCTCACAAAAGTGGTTGAGGAAGAGATATTGACAGGATCTCAAAACCTTATAGAACCAGTTGCCCAAGAATATTAAATTCATCATTTGACATCAAACCATTCTTCCCTTAATTAACAAAATGCGAAGAATAGTGACAGCAAATTCTCAAGAATCTAGGTTTACTGGAAGGCAGGGCATTCTGCTGTGAGGACCCAAGTATCATTTGGAGGTGTTATTTTCTCCAAAAGGAGAAAAGGCAGTATTTTTAATTGCATAGTATAGCTTAAGCTGACAGAAAAAAAGAACAATCATCGGTTTTGGGTGTTAAGTCTAGATAATAAACTGCATATTTCCCCCTAAAATAATAAATTTTTCAAAAGGCTGAGAATTCTGAGAGAAAAAATAATAGATGATATCTGATAACTGCTTATGCTATGAATCCTTGAAACATACCAGCTCAGATCACAACTGCTTTCAATAAATGCTTGTAACCAATAGCTTGAATATTCAAATACTCATAACAGATATTCTCAAAGTAGTGATTTATGAGCAAATTGATACTACTCAAGACATCTGCAACAACTGGAAAGGCCACAGAAGTACCTCACTAAAAGAATCACAGGCCTAAAGCAGATGCCCTATGCTGACCACCTTAAAAAACTCCAGCTGTACTCTGTCGCATATCGTCTACTCAGAGGCGATCTCTGCTTAACATACAAGGCTATGTCAAACCCAGAGCTGTTGGACATGCTACACTTAAAGAAATCCCAATATCACACGCTCCAGGGATCTAAACCTTGTCACTACAGTAAACAAAACATGCTGGAGGGATAGGTTCCTGACCCAGAGACTCCCCACACTCTGGAATAGACTGCCCATATATGTCAAGCAGAGTGCCTCTTTGGCCCTCTGTAAAAGGAACCTTGACGATTGGATGGGAGAAAGGAAATTCACCCCGGGGATCACGTCAGTCGCCCTGCTAGACGGGTCCAGGGAAGTAAAGAGTGTGGGAAGAAATAGCCAGGGAATTGTAATGGCTAGGCTTGTGTAGGCCCTAGGTCCGATAGCCTAGTACCAACCTATGAACCTACTTGAAAAATAATAGATAGTCCATATGAGGAAATTCACCTCCACCATCCTCTTTGCTTTATTATTCTCACTGAGGCTAATGTACCTTGGAGAAATAGTGATCACTGACAGGCATTGGAAAACATATTTCATTTTTACTGTGTGAGGCTGCAAAATCTAAGCAAAGTCAATATACTACCACTTCAACTGAAAGCCATTGCTCCTATATGAAGTGAGCAAATCAGATGCTCAACAACCACCTCAAAGCATTATTCTTAATCTGTTTGTCTCATGAGCTGATAAGATATGAGTAAGGGACTGTAATCTTTGAAAAATTAATGTCATTATTATAGGTTCATAGGTAGGTACTAAGCTATCGGCTCAAGAGCCTACATAAGTCTAGCCAGCAAAGTACTATAGCTTACGCCACCCAAGAAAGTTATTTTCCTGTGCCACTGTCTAGCAGAGACACAGATGTGATCCCTGGGGTGTATTTCTTATTTCCCATCCACTCATCAAGATTTTTCTTGAAGAGTGCTAATGAAGAACTTTGCTTGACATAGATGGGTAGCTTGTTCCAGAGTATAGGAAGTCTCTGGGACAGGAATGTATCCCTCTAGCATGTCCTGTTTATTGCGGTGACAAGGTTTAGGTCCCTAGAGCATGTAGCTCGGAGGGATTGGGATTTCTTTAGGTGTAGCATGTCCAACAGCTCTGGGTTTGATATAGCTTTATGTGTCAGGCAGAGATCACCTCAGAGTAGGCGATATGCTACGGAGCAAAGCTGGAGTTTTTTGAAGCGGTCAGTGTAGGGCATTTGTTTGATGCCAGTAATCCTCTTTGTGAGGTACTTCTGTGGCCTTTCCAGCTGCTGCAGATGTCTTGTGAGGTACATTCCAAAAGAGGAGTTGTACTCTATAATGGGTCTAATGAGTAATATAATGCAATATAATGCAAGAAATTTTGACAGTAATATAACCTTTCATCGCCATTTGTCTACTGTTGTGAGAAAATCATTCTACATTGCACAACTTATAAGTTAAAGCATGGCATGCAGGTCCAAGGAGGTCATTGTTCCATTGTACTCACCTGACCAGGCACTTTCAACAGCATGAGAGACCACAGAGGTTCCATACAAAAAGAATACAGGGAGAAAACACCAAGTCCCATCTGGACCATCTGAAAGTCCTGTCCCTGTACTGGGTCTCCAAGAGACTGCTCCACCACAATGTATGCCTAGCCTACAAGGCATCTTCTGATCCCACACTGATAGATTTGTTGCAAATCAGCAAAACAAATAGCATCAGAAATACCTGTCCTAAGCACATAAACTTTGTCTGTGACATAAACAGGACATGTTGGAGGGACAGGTATGTGTCTCAAAGATTACCCCTTTTGTAGAACAGGCTTCCCATCCATGTAAAGCAAAGATCATCCCTTACCCTACTCAAATGTAACTTGGGCCGGTGGATGTGAAATTGTAAATTTACCCTTGTTTGGCACCTATGTCCCTAATGGACAGGGGCCACATGTGAATGCTTGATGTATATAAGCTTATATTGTAAAGGTAAAATTATTTGGAGTATTGACTCATGTCAGCAATACTTTGTAAATTTGGGATGAGCTTAGCTAGGCTTAAAATGGCTCTTGGGCTAATAGCCTAGTAACCATCTATGAACATATAAAAGCAGAATCATCCTGAATAAGATGGACTCTTTTGCCCTTTCAGCAAAGGAATAAGATGTAAAGATAGATAAAGAATCTAACACGATGTGTAAATAAATGTATAAATTCTCATTAGTTTAACCTTTACTTTCTAATTCACAGATCAAGGAATGTACCTGTAAATAAATAAAAACAAAAAGACATGTTGAGAAATTAAAGACTATCTTCTTCAAAATATATTCTGAATAAGGTCACTGTGTTAACTTTGTCTGCCTTCTCTTCAAAAAGCAGATATGTTCTTACTATATCAGGTAATGTACTACAGGCCCTTCCTGGAAGGGTGCTAATTTGGGCTATACTTCACCAGTCAGAATTCTACAGTTTCTTTCAGCAAAATCCCAAAATCCAGGGATAGTCATTTGCTAAGGTCACCCAATGAAATGTAACAAGTTGACTGCATAAACATATTTGTCTGTCCCCAAAGCTCACAGGTTTCCCCCTACTCACTGGTGAATACCCTCTGCAAATCCCGAAATAACAGATTTGACACAGAAGTGATATATACTTGTCTGACTTCCAGGTAAACTTCAACAACCGCATCTAAAGGAAGAAATACTCATCTGCAGGGTAATGGCAAGGGGGTATTCCTGACCCATTGAGGAGAGACCTCTATTAGGTTGACTAATGAACTGTCTGCAAACACAAACAGCTAAAGTTAACTTTGAACCTAACACCACTCTAAGTATTCAGCTGCGGTACCACCTTTATCTTTTACCCAACCGGTGGATACATTGTTATAAGAAAAGCGCAGCCCGGGTCTGAACTGTCTGCAAACACAAACAGCGAAAGTTAACTTTGAACCTAACACCATTCTAAGTATTCAGCTGCGGTACCACCTTTATCTTTTACCCAACCGGTGGATACATTGTTATAAGAAAACCGCAGCCCAGGTCTGAACTGTCTTCAAACACAAACAGCTAAAGTTAACTTTGAGTATGTGTCTACCTGTTTTAGCCAGTATTCATTATCCCCTGCAGAGTACTCTGCTTTGGCTTGTAAGCACCCCCCCCCCACACACACACACACACACACACTCATCTTCCATTTTCTCTCTTATTCCCTTCTGTTAGCAAATAGTATCCATAACTGATCAAATACTGTGTGTTTGGTAATTTAAATTGAGACCATAATAGCCTACTGATACAAGTTTATCCTGTTTTTTCCACCTGAGAAATGGTTAAGAAATGACTTACAGCTTTAGAGCAATCCTTGGTCAATTCTGATTGTTTCTTAAACGCAAACCTGTCTTTGCTTTGGCTCATTAGCAGGAGTACAAAAGAACTGCTTGCTCACACCCTTGTTCCCCCTTCCCTGTTTATTACCTTAAGCCAATCCCAAAGTTAAGAAATATTACCTATGGCAGGCACCATTCTTAAAACTACAGCCACTCTTTGAGCACCTTATGCGCAGCCCTGCCATAAAACTTACTAAAACTGCCTGAACTGGGGCACAGCTAACTGATAGTTCGTGGAAATACAGGGTACCTACCCGAGTCTCCACATTCACTATCAAATGTTCTTTTATCAGTTTACTCTGTTATCTGATTGTTTCCAGCCCCCTCATAAGAGCAACTAACAGGGTCTCTGCCTGCTTCGCTCCCCACCCTGCCCCCAATTACCTCCCGCCCCCAGTGGTCCTACCTTTATTACACACACAAACCCCTCCCATCTTTCCAACAGCCAACCACAGCACTAAACCGACCACTACCTCCTCCATCTTCCCACTACTATCACTCCTCCTCAGCTAACATATATAAGCATACCATACCTATGCTCACTGCATGCACTCTCCTTGCATATCTTACATCTTACCAAAACTCCATCATTTCCCCACTCAACCATAAATAAATAAATAAATAAATAAATAAATAAATAAAACCACAACCACTGTACTACTACTCACACCACCACTCATGTCTCACCCTCACTCAGCTTCCCTCCTACCAACTCAAGAACCATCCCTATACACCCCCCACATATTCTATCAACTATATTACTCAAACAAAAAGCATCCTTACAACTTAACATAGTAACCCTCCCACCATACCTATTACCCACAGGGCACAATCATAAAGTTTCCCTAATAAACAAACATTCCAAAACTGAGAAAACTAATAACTTCATGCATATCAAAACTAACCCTAAGTGGAAACATCCACCCCAACCCTGGCCCTACCATCTCCAACCCTACTCATAATCAGACTAGAAACCACAACTTCTCCCAAATCACAGCCAATAGAAAGCCAAGTGACTTCCTTCTACTAAGCCTAAATATTAGAAGTATATCAACAAGGTCCATGAACTCCATGCCACCATAGACTTGTACTCCCCAGATATAGTCATCCTGACAGAAACCTGGCTAAAAACCTCACATTACCAGCGAGCAAATCCTCCCTACCAGTTATGGCATACTAAGTGTAGACCGGCTAAACAAGAAAGGAGGCGGTGTAGCTATAATATTTAAACATCATCTAAACATCCAGATCTTAAAATCATCAGCTCCACAAATAGGCAATGAAGAAATAATATATACCAACCTCAAAATAAACCAAAATAAAACCATCAACATAATTGGATGCTACTTCTCACCTGGCCAAAACATCCCTCCACTAGAAAACCTCCTCAGCTGGTCTACCCACCATCTCCCCCAAGAAACTATAATTTTAGGTGATTTCAATACTGACTGGTAATCTTGTTCTGGCAACCATTCAACCCATGATCTAAACCTTCATGGCTTCACCCAACTAGTCCAGTCACCAACCAGGATAAATAAAAACTCTAACAAGCACACTACGCTGGATTGGATACTAGTCAGTAAGAGCCCCCAGTTATATAGAACAGGATGCATATCAGATAGCCTCAGTGATCACTCCCCAACATTCCTACTCAAAAAACACCTATACCAAGCTAAACCTGCCATCTACCATCAAATACGTAAAAAAACTAAACTTTAACCCACTCACATTCATCTCATCTCTCAAAGAATGTAACTGGCATCCTCTAAAGTACCTCAGTCTTGATGACGCAGTTGAATTTTTTAATACTATCTTCCTGAGCATCCTTAATTACCATGCTCCCATAAGACTTTCCAGAACCAAAGCACAACCCTCCCCATGGCTACAGGAAAAACCACTAAGTCAGAAATGAAAAACAGGGATAAAGCCTGGGAGCACTGGTGCAAAACCAAAATCCCCTCAACTAGACAGAAATTCCTAGAACTACGCAATAGAGTCAAAAAGCAAATAAAACAGGACAAATTCCAATACTACCAGTCTGACCTAGACTCCTCCCAACACAACCCCAAACAATTCTTGTCCTCCATAAACCCCATCCTCCACCCAGGTAAAGTCAGTACCCCTCCTCCTAACATCCCTCACTCCTGCGAAAATATTGCTACCTCATTCAACACACACTTCACACAAACCATACTATCACTAGCTGGACAACACAACCCCCCTCCCATCCAACCCACACCTTCAACTAGTAATCTCCCCACTGTCTTCTCTTTTTCTACTGTTCCTACCTCCAGCATAAAAAAATGCTTAACTAAACTTATGCCCACCAAATTAGCAGCAGACAACCTCCCAAGTGAATACCTACAAATTGCAGCTGATGCTCTGGCCTACCCAGTATCCATCTTGATTAACCGATCTCTGTCAGAAAGTTATGTTCCCACACTATGGAAAGTATCACATATAATTCCCCTCCACAAAGGCGGCCCCTCCACAGAACTAACCAATTACTGCCCCATAGCTGTTCTCTCTCCACTCTCCAAAATACTAGAGAGATGCATTCACTCTCAGGTCTCAGACTACCTCCTTACTAACAACCTCCTTTCCAATACTCAGCATGATTTCTGACCAAACCATAGCACCACCACTGCCTTACTCTCCTTTACTAACACTATTCTTCAGCATAAAAACAATGGCTATCTCTCCTCTGCTACTTTCCTAGACCTACCTAAAGCATTTGACATGGTCCCACACAAACAACTCATCTCTGTCCTCAATAACCTATCCTTCTGTCAATCAGTCACCAACTGGTTTCAGAGTTACCTGTCTGACCGCCAACAATCCGTTGTATGGCAGAATGACATATCTCCCCAACTACCTGTCTCTATAGGGGTTCCCCAAGGATCCATCCTTGGACCCCTACTCTTCTCTATTTTCACCAATAATCTAGCCTCTGCCAGCAAACATGGCACACTCATACAATACGCAGATGACTCAACCATCATCTGCTCAGCCCAGTCCCTACCCAAACTGCAAAAAGTCACCCAGGAAGCCTTTTCCTCTGTAGAAACTTGGTTATCCGATGTCCAATTAATACTCAACCCAAACAAAACTAAACTACTCATCTTCCAACCCACCAAACATACTCAGAAGAACTCTCACTTTAACATCACAGCAAAAGACAACACCACTATACACCCAACAGAACACACCAAACTGCTAGGAGTGGAAATAGACAATTAACTAAAATTTGACATTCACATATCCATGACCATAAAATAGTCCACAAAAAACTAGGAGTGTTATACAGAAATAAGCAACTTCTCACCAAAGCAGCAAACATTTCAGTAGCAAATTCCCACCTTGTCTCCACCCTACTTTATGCCTCTCTAATATATACCAACCTAAGGCAATGCAATCTAAACAAGCCAGAGACCTGCTACAACCAAATTGCCAAATTCGCAACAGAGGCATCCTACTGTAGTCACCACTGTCTCTCACTTGCTGAACTGGGCTGGCTTGAACTCCCTCACCTCCTTCAGTGGTATCAACTCACACTCGCCCACAAATTAGTAAACCAGCTACTAAAAGTTCCATCCCTCCAGAATCTACTCCAACCCTATCGCACCACCAGACCACTAAGATCCAGCAACAAAAATCACTTACAGGTCACTAAAGCCAATAACTTTGCTGGAGAAGCACTAGTCTCTTGCGCCATAGCCAAATTATGGAACTCCCTCCCACCCATAATTACCTCCGTGCCATCATGTACCCATTTCAAAAATTGACTAAAAGCGCACCTAAAAACATGTTGGCTATGCCCTTGCAACTCCCCCTCTAATATCACCCACACCATCCACCCACTACCTTTCTTTCCACCCCACTAACTATCTTGATTATAGCAAGTTGGGTGCTCATAAGCCTAATTATACAGTAGGAACTTCTTAATGTAGCAATTGTTGATGTCTGTTATGTACTTCACAGATGATAAAGATTCTAGTTGTCTACTGATGTACTATGTTCTTCATCTGTAACTATGTTTGTAATTGTTAATTGCTATGTTGATCAAATTGTTAATTGCTATGTAAATCCAATGTAACTACTGTCTGTATATTTTAACTGTGGAGCTTTTCTCCCCGGGCCTCCGCTGAAAATGGACCTATGTCCAGTCGGACACTCCCAGTCAACAAATGTAAATAAATAAATATAAACTAAATAAATTATGCTGAATGACAAGCAGTACAATCAGGGAGAAAAGAGATGGAGGATTACCCAAGGACAAAGCTCAGATGGATGTGCTCTGAAGGAGAGACTTCTCAAAGGTGCCCTGACTCCTGAATCAAAGAATGAATGGTGAAGATGTAAACTGAGGAGCAAACAACCATAGTACAAATGTCTGCAATAGAGACATTCACAAAGCAAACATCAGAAGTAGCTTCTCTTTTGGTGGAGTGGTCTTTGACTGCAATATTTGCCAACAGCTGGCAATCCACTTTGTGTGTTTGGCAACTGCAGACCCTTCCCTTTGTGGTGTATAAAAGTTGAAAAATGGCTTTTCTTACTAAAATCCTTCATATGCCTCAGGTAGCGCCTGCATTTTTGGCATACAACCAGGTTATAACAACCTGTCTTTCCTGGTTTCCACCACCACAAGGAGAATCTGGAAGTTCATGGACTCATTCAGGGAAACTACTGAAACCCCCTTTTGAAACAAGTGTCGGCTTATCCTGAGGAAGACCTTATTCTTGTAAAAGACCAGATATAGTTCTCTACACCTAAGATCTTGAAGTTTAAATATGTAATGCACACAGATAATGACTACCAAAAAAGCATTTTCCAAGAAGTGACATTCAATGCTTTTGAATAGGAAGTTTCAAATGGAGATGGACAAGCCCATCCAAAATGAAGTTCAGAAACTATAGATGATAGGAGTTCCTAGTTGGATGAAACAAATGTAATTGCTGACAGGCCAAAGGGTATGGAAGTAAATTGGGAGAGGCTTTTGTTCACCTTTGAAGCTTAAGTCCTGCCAGTGCTGTTTGTAGATGGGAAAGTGGGCATAGGTGTACATCAGGGTCAGAATGACCAGGAATGCCAATGTTATCAACAGTGGAAACAGAGATTGGAAGATCATCATCTTCAGCTTGGAATGTAGGTGACTACATTAAATAAATGTTTCTCAGCTCCTCCCATTAATTAGCTAGTTTGAATTCTTATTCATTCCATGAATGCAAATGGAATGTTTCCAAATTGACCCTAGTCAACAACTTTTAAGATTCCAAGATGAAAAAACTTTGCAGTAAAACAAATTTCAAAATAATATAACTGTAAAGTTTAAATTCTGAGCTTATGTAGCTGGAGAGGAATTCTCTACCATCAGCTGGTGTCTAATGCAGTCTTCTTTTCACAGTTACAGTTGCTGCTGCCTCAGTGCAAGCATCTACTGTATCTCAGCTACATTTAATGGCATCTTTACCCAGTCTGAAAGCAGTCTGGTCAATCTGCATACCCTTCCTTTAAAGGTTCATCTGAAATTTCTAGGACAGTATCCAAAATTTATTTGAGGATCTTGTCCTGAAATTTGAATTTTTTTTGGCATTTGAGTTCAAATGCAGTGGTAGAAGATGCACTAAGCGTTTGTGAATGTTTGAACTAAAAATTGCCTTTAATACAAAATGTCTGCCTTATTCAGTTGCTATCATAGTTGTTTGGTGTTATGCTTGAAGAAGTATATATCTTCTTCCCAAAGCAGTTGAGAACTGTGCTGTTCTTTTGATTACACAGTCCTGGCACCAGTTTTAACCCTTCACAGGTTCCCAAAAACACCTCCAGAGGCTACTACTGCATTCTAATACATGTATTTATAGACTTCTTGGACCCTATAGTACCCTATAAAACATTTGTATCTTCTTAGGAGTGGACATCCTTGTCACCCTGAAAAAAAAAAAAACACTAATGCCCAAAAGGTGTAAGTACACTTCTAAGATTCAGAAATGACTTTGGAGCCCAATTTGATATATTTCTACATAAGATATAAGGTCTTATCAAAGGAGACATCCTCTGGCAGACCTGGAAAAGGTAGTTTCCTCATCAGTAGTGTTGTACTCAGTTCAGTGGCAGCTGGTGACTTCAAAGCAATGGGGGAACTGCATGGATCAACTGAATGGTTGGGGATAACTAAGAACTAATAACTAAAACTAGGGCTCCTATACCGTAACAAGAGATTCCTTACCTCTAATGCCAAGATTACTCTCTCTCTTACCTACCATCTACCCAGTCTAATGTACAATTCTCAAATTCTCACAAATCTTAACTCAGCACTCCTGACCAAACTCGAATCTACCTACAATGAGGTAGCTAGAATTGCTACCCAACAAACCTACAAATCCCATCACTGTCTCTCTCTAATACACCTAAACTGGCTTGAATTACCCCACCAGCTTCTTCTCTCTCAGCTCCAGATCATCCATTCTATCCTATACCAGCCTTTCTACTGCCCAGCACTGTCCCCTCTCATCTCCCATTATTCTCCATCCAGACCTCTCTGAAGCTCTAACCAAGACCTACTACATATCTATAAACCCAAGTCTAAATTTGTATGCAACATGTACAGCTATCACTCACCCCACTATTGCCTGGAATAGGCTCCCACTAGAAATCAGGACTCTTATACATCCTAAACAATTTAAGACAGCCACCAAAGAACACTTTAAAAGTCACTGGTCCTGCCACTGCACTCTCCCTCCTTAACATCCCCTACTTCTCTTACCTTAATCTACTTTCTGCCCTTAACTCACTCTTCTCACTAGCTCTCTCTGATCTTCCTTGACTACTCTTTCTACTGTCTTCTAAAATCTATTAAGCAAATCGCCTCAGAGAAACATTCTATTGTAATTGTCTTCTCTTCATGCAACTACTTTATGATAAAACTGTTTTTTGTAACCACTTACCCCAAAAACTATACTCATCTGAATGACATATTTCTTTTTATACATCTTGAAATAGTTATGCTATACTCCTGATTATTGACACTGTATAGCATTGTATTGCTACTTAATGCCTTGTAATAATCCTGTAACATTGCTGTTTAATGCTAATTTATAATGAAAATTGTATAATGTGTTGGAGCTTTTCTCCCTAGGCCTCCGCTAAAAAAGGGTTCTTCAGCTCAGTCGGACAATCCCGGTAAACAAATGTAAAATAAATAAAATAAAAAAATAAATAACTAGAACTTGTGGGGTTATATTATGGGGCTGGTATCTGTCACTTAAATCCACAGACTTCCACAGTACCCATTCATTATAGACACTTCACTGATAATGAAATGGAATTTAGACAACATAAAGGTATTGCTGCTCCACTCCCTACAGGCACTCCTTACCCTGGAATTCATTGATACATGCATAAAATGCAGACCTGGCTCAAGACAATCAAAAGCACCCAATCAGTGCAAGATGTCATCACCTTCCACCCATTCAGGCCAACCTCAGCAGATGAAAGCACTAAAGGCAGTGGTATGTCTATATTCATAAAACAAACAGGAAATAACCTGGAACTCTTCCATGTTTAACTTACCATTAGTAAAACCCCATATTACATCATAGATAACTATAGAACACCCATTAAGTCACCCTTGGGCAATACTTACCCAGACACTGTTCTTGGGTTGAGTCTGAAAAAGGTCCATGGAGATTCAGTTCTCTACCCCAGAAAACAAGCACAAATAAATAAATACTTCCTACTTGACTAGCATGACGTCCGTATGTATTCAGCCAAAGACCATTCTTCTAGGGGACTTCAACTACCCATCCATTAACTGGGCAATACATACATCTCCTAACATGTACTCAGATATTTCTGAACTTCACAATTTCAAGTTGACTGGACAATTTAGTCTGTACCCCAATAGTGGGTGACAAATTCCTGGTCTTAGTTCTGGGACAGCTATGTTCCCTACCAGTTGTAATTTACTTCCAAGTCATATCAGGCCATAAATCAGTCACATTCACTGTAACACTGAAGCCAGAACCATCTTTCAATAAATCTGTATTCAGAGATTATGCTAACGCTCATCTGCTAAAACTGAGTGATGACCGGGATAAATTCAACCTCCCATTCTAACCTGATGATCCTCTGTGTACTTGCAATACTTCACTGCCAAAGTGTATGTGTGTTAATAGCTGCATAGATGCAGTTGTGTCCCTCTAAAGTAAATACAATGCCAAATTTAAAAATAAACCCCTATGGTGGGATGCAAATATAAACAGATTCTACAATATATAAAAAAATGTAACTCTCTATTTACCAAGATAGACTTGCTAAACTAAACAAGCATCCCCGGTCCCTGATCAAATTTATCAAAGTTAAATACAAGGTAAAAATAGCCATGCAAGCTAAAGACAACCACAAAGCCCTCTTTAACTGTATTAGAAACCTCAGGAACAATGTTTAGCAGCTCACAGAGGTAATAGTAAATTATATCACTTACTCAGACTCAGTGGATATAGCCAATTTACTAGCAGATATGTTTTGCTCTACCTTCACAGCCCGCTCCCCTCCACATTACCAGATCATATTCTGACAGCCACAACCCTCAAATTTGCCAAGAAGAACAAGTCTTCAAAGCATTGTCCAAGGCAAAAACACTGCTTCTATGGGGCTGGATAACATACCAAGGTACCTATTGTACAGCCTGAAACATGGCCTGTCCAATCCCCCCAAAGAGGCTATGCAATATCAGCCTCCAAACAGGCTTGGCGCCACACAAATGATGGACAGCAACACCCCCCCCCTGCACAAACATGAGACCATCAATAGACTTGGGTAGTTACAGACTCTTGACCCTGAACAGCCTCATCTTTATGGCTATGGAAAGAATGAATATGGAATTAATAAATAAGGACATAGGTAGCCCACAAACTCGATCCTAACCCATTTGGTTTTGTCAAGGGCAGATCTTGCTTACTTAACCTAGTTGACTTCTTTCAAAAAAATTACTGAAGGAATGGATGAAGGAAAATTGGCTCACACTGCATATCTAGACCTCACAAAATCATTTGACACAATCTTGCACTCAGGTATAATTAATAAACTTACCCAGCTAAATATCAGTCCCTATGCAACTCATTAAATAGCAAACTGGATAACTAATAGAACCCAAGAAAATAGTTTGCATGGCTCTACATCCTCCAAAAAACTGTCACTAGCAGTGCTCCTCAGGGTTTAGCCCTTGGGCCACTCTTCTTTGTCATTTATTTCTTTGGAGGTCAAAGCTTATGTTAAGGATATACAGTATGACTGACCAAGTTTGCAGATGATTATAAACTGGGTGCCATCATAAACTCACCAGAAACAAAAAAAATACTCCAAGAGGACCTTTCCTAACAAATAGCTGGTGTCAAAACCATGACACAAAACTAAATGCTAAGAAATGTCTAACAGTATCCCTTATCAAGCGTGACATCCTTGTCACTAGCACTTTGATAACACACACCCCTGAAAACTAATCTTGTACTTAGGGACCTGGGAAAATATGTAGACAATGCACTGTCCTTCAATCACAATGCATTCAATATTGCAAGAAAGTCCTTCTTCATTTCACAGCTTATTAGTAAGGGTATGTCATCCAGGTCAAGGGATGTGATCACTCCACTGTATTTGGCATTTACTAAGCCAATCATTAAGTATAATACCCCATTTGGAGGTACAAACACTTGACATAACTTCTGCAACTTCTGTTCTGCAACATCAACTGAACAGTTCAGAGGGACAGGTAAATCTCAGACTCCACAGCCACATAAAGCAAAGTTCATCCCTATACATATTCAAGTGCAACTTGGATCTATGGATGGGAAACAAAAAATTTACCCCAGGAATGTCCCCTGTATTATTAATGGACAGAGGTAACTTCTTCGTGTTTTATCCAATACATGGGTACCCTCAAATTATCAATGGTATGATCCCATTTATTCTCATTAGACATAATATATATTTCTTGACCATGGCATGAGTAAGGCCAATCAAATGGGATAGGTTAATTTGAGAACAAAAATGGAAACTGACTAGGCCTAAAATGGCCCTCAAGGACAGCTTACTTAGTACTTACCTATGAACCTATGATCTTGAATGACTGCAATGCTTTCTCATCAGGAAAACCAAAGGCCTCAATGATAGAAGCTACACTGACCAACACAAAGCCCTGTCCTTATTCTTGGTATCTTACAGGCTCCTAAGAGGCAACCTCTGCCTTGCTTACTAAGCCTCAACCAACCCTATCCTTTCGGACCTACTGCAAATCTGCAAAATGGGTGGTATAAACACCCACCCAATATATCTTAACCTCTTCTGCAACATAAATAGAAACTGTTGGAGGGATAGATATGTATCACAAAGAATACCACTTGTCTGGAATAATCTCCCTCTCCACATAAAGCAGTGTCTCTCCCTCTAAATATAATCCGGATGAATGGATGTGAAACTGCAAATTTTCCCCTGGTTTAGCCCCCCCCCCCATCTACATAAATTCGAGTGCATCTTTCACTCTGTTTAAAATCAGTCTGGATGAATACATGTGAAATTGCAAACTTCCCCTTATTTAGCACCTTTGTCCCTTATGTATGGGGGGTAACAAATAAAAGTCAGTCTGATTCTGAGCTATTCATACTGAAAATACAGGTACACTGAGTTATTTGTAATTATAATACAAGGACTACAAAATTCTTGGGAGCACATAGCTAGGCTGCAAAGATCCTCTTGGATTAATAGCTTAGAAAGTACCTATGAATATATGAGTCTACATATAAAAGATGTCTGGCAGTGATCAAATAAACATACAATACGAATGTTCACCGCAATAATTTTTAGCTTGCTTTACTCAAGTATACTAGCTCCTCCAAGTCAGACTCACTTTTTGACTGTGAACAACTGACAGCAAGAGTCAGTCAGTTTCATTAAGCCTGGCTTTGTGCCTAGCAGTTACAGCCAGTCAGACTGTCTACATCTCTGATGTCTGTTTGTGATTAAATGAATGAATGCATAAATAATGGCCACAGTAATGTATTTTGCAAGTCAGATGCACACAGTGCAACCACTATGCACAAAGACAGACACACACACACACACACACACACACACACACACACACACACACACACACACACACACACACACAAAGTGAAAAACAGGACCAGCAGACTCGGTAAAAAACTTTATTAAAAGTTACACTTTCACCATATAAATCTTCAATGCAAAGATGTGCAACATTTTGTGCAAAAAGTCTGCAAAAAACAAGCTGAAAGGCACAAGTAAAAATGTGATGAGACCTTTGAAACTGGGAACTGTGTGGTGAATTATCAGTACTCATTTTATTGGATGATTTGTTCATGTGCCTTAAATATTAAGATTTATAAAGCAGATGATACATTTAATTCTGAAGTCTTATTATCTACAGAGACAAAAGTGCCTAACTTTTATTAAAGCACTCAGTTGAATCCCTTGGTTCTATGTGTGTGTGTGTTTTTTTAATTGTGCACCTTAGATGCTTTATTTTTTTATTTATTTGTATTAGTTACCTAGAGCAGAACAATGATCCATTTGGGCCCTTCTCGGACTCAACCTAGGAGTACTATCAGGTTAATTGACTTTCTCAGAGTCACATAACAGGTAAGTGAAGACTGATGTGATCAGTTCTTAAACTGGGGAGACAGCTGTTTAACAAATTTTAGCCTTAATCCTCTGCTATAACTGTCAACTCTTCTGGAATCTGCTGCTGTATAATCTTCTATGATCAAACGAATAAACAAATATACTGATGATGGCCACAGTAATGTATTTCACCTCCTTGCAGTCAGACACATAAACTGTAACCCACTGCCACCACCTCACATACCTAAAAACATACACACACTATTAAATGTATATCAGAAAAAATAATGTCCTACATGTTGGCTGTCAGTGACACAAGTGCACACAATTTTTTTTTATCTTATGCTTACAGCTGTCCAAGGTCTTTCACAATTGTTTTTTGTTTAGTTTCACTCGGGCTGCCTCAGATGTAAGACACCTGACACAGCTTGAGTCATGAAAATGAATGCTTGCTGCTTCATCTAACAACCCAACAAGTTCCCACTGAAACATGAGCTCCATGAATACTCCAAATCCAGAAAAAAGAAAGTTGACTATTTTTAAATTAAAATGAATTGAAATAAAATGATGCTTTTTTCCCATTTGGAGGTGTTGTAGATCAGCAACCAGCACCACAAATTGCCCAAACTCAACTGTGAGGAAATGTGGGAAAATTAAGCCACATCCTGTTCTTCAAGTTCCAGAGTGAGGGAGGAGGCATCCACTTTTTTTGTGAAGGGGAACTCCTAGGACAGAAAGATTACAGTACTGGGGTATTTATCCTTTGCTACACTGTGACACAATTCTCCATGAACCTCTTTTAGCTGAAGGTCATATGAGGCATTACTTGCAGGTCCAACACATTGGCACTAGACATTGGCCCACTTGTCTGGTAACACTAAACTTTCTGTAAAATGGGGGCCTACTAAACATATTGAATAAACCCATCTTGTGACCGCTGCTGATACAAATCAGTAATGATATCCATTGTTTCATAAATTTCTACAGAGGCAGATGAAATTTAGGAGGCAATGATATCTTCTTAGGTGCCTGGCAACTGTTGTTTGCCTAGACATCTGAAAAAACAGTTCCGAGACCTGTGTAGCAGCTGTAGAAGTTATGACCCTATTGTCCTCCTTCAAAGGGGTCAGGACTGGTAGTTTTGTGTCATAAACTGACATGCACTGCAGGTGCAATGAGTCTGAAAAACAGATTGATCATCTGTAGGACCTGGCTGAGGAGGAAGGTAGTGAGGAGCCCCCAGCATGTTTGCCCATCTTGGAAGGAAAGAAGTGACCCCGGCTTGCTACAGGGGTGTCACCTAGTGGGAGAACTAAGTGTTATCTACTGGGGTTCAATTCTGCTAAGCCATTGCTGTCATGGTGCATTCACACCAGTAGCAAATGGGAATTCAGTATGCAGAGGTATGCTGCCTTTGGGATACACTAATGGCAGAAGTTGGAAGAGCTGCTGAGGAGGAGAGGTACTCCCAAGGAGATACAGTAGGCTGTCTTCAGGACCAGTAAGCTGATTTGTTCCCTACCAGCTCACTCTCAACAGAGAATGACAGGCCAGTTGGGATTCCCAGTAAGAATGAATGGGCAATAGGGTTCTCTCCTATAATAGGAATATCTGTCTCCTCTCTCCCCAGAATAAATTCACTGATTGTGTGCTGATAGTAAACTCATCAGGCAATGTCTCAGGGAAGCAAAAAAGGAGGTCAGGACAGGTAGAAATTCTGTGGAAATAAGGCAATGGAGTATTGATAGGACAAGAGGAAAAATAAGTATTTTGGCAGAACTAATGGGGTCTCTAAGACCTCTCAGTCTCTCTCACAATCTCTTTAACTGCTAATGCTTTTGATTGATCTATCTTTCTTAGTTTCCTATTCTGCAGGCCATTGGTATAGTTTAGCCGTATGTAGGCCTTAAATTTCTTTTGTTCTATTAGACCTTTAGGATTTTAGCTCTGTGACTGTCTTTTTTTCTCGCTCTAAAGAGGACATTTGGTGCTCTTCTATGCATAAAAGACACTGCAAATGAAAACCTTTAGGTAGAATGTGCCTTACACACACACACACACACACACACACACACACACACACACACACACACACACACACACACTTACTTCTGGGTCCGTTACATACCTTGGAACGTTTGGAATTCCCATTTCATAAATTCAATTTTCAGGACTAGAAGAGGTATCACAATGCAGTGCAAGAATAAATGAAAAAGACACTCAAACTAGATGATTATCATTATCTGGAATCTACCCGGAAAGGACCAGTGGAGAGGTGGACTGGTGAATGATCACTTTTTGTGGCAAAAAAGCACTGAAAATGGAATAAACAGCTTCTCCTTTTAAGCCATAACTTGATCTAACACTTGGGATGGAGAAATAATTTAGATTGTTGGAGACATTTTCAAAAAGCTTTGTAAGTCAGACTGGAAGGGTAGAAATCTTCCTGAAGTTATTTCCATGGGTAAGAATTTACACCATGCAGTGATCCCTATTATGATATAAACTCTCTGCCTATTTGAGCAGTACAATCTGGGCCTGTCCCAAAACTGCTAGTTATACAGAGTGGTTTGCCAGTGGAGAGTTTCCTGAAGGATATACCAGAAAAGTAGGACATATCCAAAGATAACCATATCTAGTACACACACTTGTCCATAATGATATTACTACATGCCAGAATAGCACCTTTGTGGCCAGTTGAAGGCCACAGTCAGGAATTCTGTGGGCTTGAGAATGGAGCCAACACTTTGACTAAGTTTACCAGGATTGAAAGGTGCACAGCAGTCGAATGCTTAAAGGCTTTCTTCAGATGTTTAGAGGATTCTTTCTCTTCTGCAGCTGACCTGGTTGAACAAAGAATGGGATAAAGGTGATCATATGGTTCATACAGACCCTCCAAAGAGGCATGCTTCTTCTTCAGTATGTGATCAAGTAGTTCTTTACAGACTGCTGAATAGCATATCCTTCTTAAAGTAGGCATGTAGAATCCTGTTTCTGCACTCCTCCTTAAAGAGGAGATCCTCATCTTCACCACCCGGTGCAGGCTCACAATTAAGCTTGTAGCCATGGCGAAAACATACTCATGGTCAAAGGCTCAGTGGCAGACATATTATCCCACTCAAGATGCAGAGGATAAGAGCTCATAAAGGCATCCTTTCATTCCAGGTTCATGAAGATTCTCAAGTTTTTGTAGGACATGTTGAGCACAGTACACTTTAAATACAGAGGGCATCTCAACAGCGGAGTACCTTACTCCCCATTGCGGCAGAGGTCAAAGTTCCAAGATGCTAACCAAGTAGCAGAATGGCAAAATTGTATGGTCACTGGGGCCTTTCTTGGACTGAAGAAATTGCACAATCTCCACCTCCTCACTACTTGGTAATATGATCTGTTCACTCGGGTGGCAACCTGTTAAGAGTATTTGCCTTTTTCTCGACCATCAGAGTAGTCTGGTTGAATCCAGGCTAAGATGACATCTCTAATGGCAGGTGCAAAAGGCAGATGACCCAAGGGTTTCAGGCTTCTTTCACAAAAAATGCAAGGTACTTCTGAGAGGTGGGAACATAAGCAATTACTTACACTAAAGTACTTTTAATGAGCACAAGAGCACTTCTGAAGGAAGGGTAATCTGGGGGAGATACAGAATCCAAATCACAGAGAACTCAACACCCTCCACCTCTATATATATATATATATATATATATATATATATATATATGTATATAAAATGTTCCACCTATTGTGTCTTTTACAGAGCTTTTCTAATTCCAAGACAAAATAAATGATAAACAATCAGATATGAAGTTGACATTGCTAAATCCCAGAAGTTTCAATAATAAAATGGTTGATTTAGAAAATGTTCTTTGTTTCAATAATACTGATCTATTCCATTACTGAAAGATGGTTTAATACAAAATCCACTTCACACATCCCGAGTAATATCATTGATGCAAATCCACTTAGTTGAGTAGCAGTGTCTCAAGTTTCTGAAAGTATAATTAAACTATAGAAGCCAAGAAGTCAGCTCAAGACTAAAAATTACTTATAAGTGGTACTGAATATAATGCAGGAATAAACCATACACTGCCTATATCCCCTAGGAAAAAGAAGGGTTTCCTAACTAAACTCCAAGATTTAAATTAAATCAAAGGGCAACACTTATGGTGCATCTTAACTACTCTGATATTGCCTGAATAAACTATTCAACATCAAATAAATATGCCTAGTTATTAATTGGCAATGTTAATCAAAACAGCTTTGGGCAAACAGTACAATATCTGAATAAGGATGGCAAGATCTGAGATAATATATTAACAAGCCTAGAATCCTTCTGCTCCCCACCAATGGTTCTGCCTTCCATAATTAACACAGATCATAATATTGTATCTTTTGAGAAGGAGTACAATGCAACTCATTTATAAGCAAATCCTATTTCATAGACTTTATCAGTGGAAACTGTGATGCATTACATGTTAAATACATAGTGATTTGTTGTTATTCTTACTTTCATGGTTGTTTATTGTTGTAATGTCTCCTTTTGTGGTGTCGCCATAATTGCTTCATGGTTTGCGAAAAAAATCTTTCCTTTTTTCTGTTATTTTTCATTGTGCAATGCATCCTTCTCCATGTAATTATCCCTGGAATGCCCTCTGACCTTTAATGTCATGTAAGGGATTCCATTGAGGTTGTCAGTTCAGTGCAGGAAATCACTACATCCAGGCCCTCAGCAAAGTAGGTAGAGACTTTTTTCTTGTTCTGAGTCTTTTGTGATCACTTCAGACCAACATAGCACCTAGAGACCACAACTCTTGGCCACCTTGACAGCTCATGAGGACTCTCTTTCAAAAGGTGTAGCTACAATTTGTACTTTTCTCCCATGCTGAGATTTGGGGTCTTCGGCTAGCCATCTTACTTTTCTTAGTGATGGTCCCATCTGGCTGATAAAGTTATGAAAAATTGAAGGCCTCCATGAATCTAGGGTCTAAGGGTGTTTTATGACTCTTAAGTGAGTTTTCCTGTTGTCTGCCTTAAGTCTGATTGTGTTGATAGTTTGGCTACAACTACAATCTCAAGCAAGTGCCTATGCAAGATGGCATGATGGAGATGCATTCTTTTAAGGAGGCACTTAGAAACAACATCCTGAGTCACCAATTTGAGAGAAAAGTGCTCTTCAGACATTCCATTCAATATATGTCTGATAAGCTCATGTGGAGGAATAAACCTCTGCAGAACATCTGTTTGAACCCCACTAACTTCTACCTGTTCTTTTCTGAGTCTGGACAACTCTAACAGAAGAAAAAACATCCTCACTATCTGAGGAAGGTAAATACATTAAAACACCATGTAGTCTTGCTCTACTATCATAGCTTAGTTGCCCAAATGAGTGACCAAGGCAGTGGCCCATTTCAGACCTCACTCTGGTCTGGAGCTACTCATTAGTGGTAGTTTTCAAAGTTCACTTTGGCTGGGAAACCACTAGGACCAAACTATATTTGTACCATTCAGCATTGTTCAGGAGCTCATCACAGTTCGGCCTTCAGAGAAAGAGAGCTACTGAGTATCAATCATTCGCAGCAGATTTCTTTTAAGGAACTTAGGCACTTCTGCTCAGTTGAATTGCAGAAGCGGTGATGTTTTTCAGAACAGGATCAGTATTTTATTTCTGCTTCTTCCTCATCTTGGTTGAAATAGAAAAAGTTCTGTACCATTTGGAAATACATCAACTTCACTCATCACATCTAATCTATTTGGTTTCACATAGTCAAATGCTCATACATTTACTTTTGTAAGGCATCTGGATGTATCGCTGGGTGTAACAGATGCCTTTTGACAAATCAGTATCCACATAGGAGAACTCTCTGATTTATCATAGATGCGCATCACTTTCATTACCATTTGGGTACTCTTCAGTAGCCAAGGTGTTGACCATGATAACCAAAGCCTTTCAGGAGGAGAATCTTCATGCTTCCTTTATTTGGATCATCTGTTTCTGGTGGCCCAATCTGAGGACTCCCTGGAAATGTTCCTGCAGTAAGTGCTCCCATGGTTGCAGTCTGGAGGTTTATCAAAAACTGGAGTCCTCTGTGACTCCTGCTGAGAAGATTGTCTGTGTACGTACAGAGTTGGACACTGCCCAGTATCAGTCTTGTTATTTCTACTCCCGCTGAGAATCTTAACCAACACCAAAGGACAAGATTTGGACCCTGCTGTGCCTTTTGGACCTGATGACAGACACAATCTTCTTAGTAACATTTGTGTAAAAGGTAGCAGCAAAATTGAAAGACAAGTATTATCTAAAAAAACGATAAATGAAATATTATCAGATACAGCTTGAAATTTTGTTTATTTGGACATTTATGTAAGAAATGTTGGAACAAAATACATGATTTGCATTCCATATTGGTACACCAACTCATTCACACCACCTTTGCACAAAACTGTTAATTTAAGTAAACATTAGTATATGTAAACACATAATCCACAACATCTATACAGTTAACAACAATTCCCCTCCGTTAAATTGAACATATTATCTATGTGCTTCCTATCAAGTGACCTCCCCTTACTGACAATTAAATATGTAACCATTTGTTAACCAGGTAAGCCTAGGGGACACACCGTCCCTTTTCAAGGGCAACATGAGATCAGTCTTTAGTTAAATGACATGCTAGAGTCACATAGTAGGGAACTAGAATAAAACTCTTGACTGTTGCAGTTTCTTAGTCTACAAGCACCTAGTCTTAAACCTCTACAGCCTGGCCTTTGTAGTGTGTGTGTGTGTGTGTGTGTGTGTGTGTGTGTGTGTGTGTGTGTGTGTGTGTGTGTGTGTGTGTGTGTGTATACCCCCTTTCATAAGAACAGGAAACTTACATTCCTGTAGGGTCCCAGTCCACTGTCAGCATCACCACAGATTTCTCTGGGTGGAATTGCAGGCCTGACAGTCCACTAAATAACTTAAATTTCTCAATTATGTTTGGCAAGTTGTTCCCTGCCAACGATAACTACTGCAGAATCATTGGACAATAGACAATTTAAACTTTGGCCAGTGTAAATGCACCAAAGTTAGAAAATCATATTCTTTATCCCATCTAATTGTAAATTACATGTCCAGTTGCTCCAGAGAAATCAACAAACCACTTTATACTTTGCTTGCATGAATCTTTATTGAGTGAAGTATTGCATCATGTAGCCTTCAAACAAGCCTCCTGAAATAACTTGAAAATGTACGATTCTTTAATTGAAAAATCACAGGCCTGGAAAACTGGAACTATTCAAAAATGCTTCAGAAACTGTCCTTACATTTTGTTTCTAATCAGTTACTGTGAAGCAACCTGTGCACGGTCTATAGGGCAATGTCTGATATAGTTCCATTTGACAGACTATGCCTAGAACACCCTGCTGAGGAAAGTAACACTAGATCAAAGAAATTAATATTAAAATAAAATTATCAACAATAGAAAAAATGAGACAGATACATTACACAATACCTTCCAAGACTGTGGAATGCAAAACTGAAGGTACACTGGATAAAACTGAGTACAGACAAGAGACTTGTCATGGCAGCAAATGGGGTAAAACTGAGATAGAAGGGACAATACGGAACAGATAAACAGCTTTAAATATCTGGGAGAGGTGGATGAGGAAAACAGAACTCTGAACAAGGAGGTCAAAACCTAAATCAGAGGTGTTACAGCCAACTTGCATAGAATGTCAAGGTTAGTGTGTAAAATAATGCCAAAGAAGCTGAAAAGTATGGTGAACATGCAACCAATATTTCTGCATTGTACAGAAACCTGGACAATTAAGGTAGAGGAATTGAGGAAGCTAGAGGTAAAGGAGATACGTGTCCAAGACAGGTGGTAGGATGCACCCTATGGGGCAGTGAAGAAATGTAGACATCAGATTAAGGCAAAGTAGCTCCAGTTGCAGAGAAGGTAAAACAGAACAGACAATAATGGTTTGCAGGGAAGCAGAAGATCATCTGGTGAAAAAGATTTGGAATAAATAACGAAGGCAAGATGAAACAACAGTGTCCAGCAAAGATATAAAAGGATTACATGAGAGAAAGGATCTGCAACAGTCAAGGATGGTGGTCAAAGAAATTAAGAGTCATACTGAATCAAGACAGATGATGACAGTTGACACTACACCAAAACCCCATGTAGGAAATCGGAAAAAGGAGGTTGATGGTGGTGATAATGATTATGAAATAAGTTTCCCATTCAATAATAAGAAGCCAGTCATTATCTTCCATTAAACAATCTTCACATATACATGGGAAGTAAAAAATATCAATATGTAACTATGGCAATCAAGTTTTTGAACGCTATTAGGTCATAAGCTTGACAACTGAACATATGAATCTGTGAACCTATAATATATTGCATTCTACAGCTTCTAATCTTGTTAGTATATTCTCTTCCTCAGGCCTTTCTTGACCCTCTGGGAATAACACTTTTGTTACTAAAAATAATGCAAGGTACAGGGGGCACTCTTGCCTTGTGCACCTTTTGACCTCCACTGCTGTAGAGAGACCATAATATTAAGGACAATCATTAGGTCATTTTCAAATAAAATGAATCACTGGAGCCAGGGAAAGTGAAAACAAACAAAATTTCTCTTCCCTTGTGGCTTGAGACCAAAGCAACTAGTTCAGACAAGCATATTAGTTGGCCATTAATAATATAACCAGGCAAAGTCCAAATGAAATTTATTGATTGAGCACTTTTGTTTCTTTTACTTTAGAAACTTCAGAATAAAAACAAAATTCAGACCAGCCTTTAAATACCCCTCTATGCTTAAATCCACCAATGAAATTAATGAGAAAAAATCTAACAAAACATCACTATTTAAAGAGACAGCATAAAATTGTTACTCAAAATTATTGAAACACCTTTAAATCCTGTCAGATTAATAAGTTGTAAAATAAATATAGTTTATAACAACCTCTGATAAATTATTTAAAACTTACTAAACATGGGAATCAAATAAGAAAAGAATAGAAAAAATACAATTATGCGTGTGTGTGTATGTGTGTGTATAATATATATATATATATATATATATATATATATATATATATATATATATACAGTGGATATAAAAAGTGTACACACCCCTGTTAAAAAAACATTTTTTGTGATATAAAAAAATGAGACCACAATAAATCATTTTAAAATTTTTCTTGTACAATTCAATTAAAAAAACAAAAAAAAATATGTTAGGGGAAAAACATAAATAATAAAAAACATGCGAGAAGCTGGTTGCATAAGTGTACACACCCTTAAATTAATACTTTGTTGAAGCACCTTTTGATTTAATGACAGCATTCAGTCTTCTTGGGTAGGAGTCTATCAGCATGGCACATCTTGACTTGGCAATATTTGCTCATTCTTCCTTGAAAAAATGCTCCAAATCTGTCAGATTGCAAGAGCATCTCTTGTGCACAGCCCTCTTCAGGTCACCCCACTGATTTTTTATTGGATTTAGGTCTGGGCTCTGGCTGGGCCATTTCAAAACTTTATTTTTTTTCTGGTGAAGCCATTCTTTTGCTGATTTTGATGTAGGCTTGGAGTCATTGTTGTGTTGAAAAATGAAATTCCTCTTAATCTTCAGCTTTCTAGCAGATACCTGGAGATTTTGGGGGGGTTGGGAAGGTGGCCTAATGGTTAAGGTGTTTGCCTTACAAACACAAGGTGCAGGGTTTGAGTCTTGCAAAGGATAATTGGCTAGGCTTAAAATGGCTTGCAAGGGCAGTTAGCTTAGTACTAACCTATGAACCAAAAGCGACTGGTATTTGGAACTGTTCATAATTCCCTCTGCCTTGACTAAAGCCCCAGTTCCAGCTGAAGAAAAGCAACTCCAAAGCATGATACTGCCACCACCATGCTTCACCGTGGGGATGGTGTTCTTTTGGTGATACAAAGTGTTGTTTTTGCGTCAAACATACCTTTTGGAATTGTGGCCAAAAAGTTCAACCTTGGTCTCATCAGACCATAACACATTTTCCCACATCCTTTTGGGAGACTTGTATTTTTTTGCAAATTGTAGCTGGACCTGAATGTTTTTCTGTGTAAGAAAAGGCTTCCTTCTTGCAACCCTACCCCATAGTACAGACATATGGAGAATACGGAAGATTGTTGTCACATGTAGTACACAACCTGTATTGCCAGAAATTCCTGCAGCTCCTTCAGTGTTGCTGTAGGTCTCTTGACAGCCTCCCTGACCAGTTTTCATCTAGTCTTTTCATCAATTTTGGAGGGGAATATAGTTCTTTGCAATGTCACTGTTGTCCCATATTTTCTCCACCTTTTGAAGACTGTCTTCACTGTCTTTCATGGTATATCCAATGCTGTGGAAATTTTTTTGCACCCTTCTCCTGACTGATACAGTGAGATCCCATTGATGTTTTGTAAGTTGTCTGTGAACCATGGCTTTTGCTGTATCAGGCAACTGAGTAAATGTCAGGAAAACCTACTAGGACTGCTGAACTTTATTTGGGGTTAATCAAAGTTTCTTTAATTGATGGCAGGTGTGTACACAAGAAGACTGAATGCAGAAATTAAATCAAAAGGTGCTTCAACAAATTATTAGTTTAAGGGTGTGCACACTTATGCAACCAGCTTATTGTGCATTTTTTATTTTTTATATTTTTCCTCAACAGATTTGTTTGTTTTTCAATTGAATTGTACAGGTAATAGGTCACATTAAAGGTGGGAAAAGTTTTGAAATGATTTATTGTCGTTTCATTTTTTTATATCACAAACACCTGTTTTTTTACCAGGGGTCTGTACACTTTTTATATCCACTGTATATAAAATTCTATTCACTATTAGATTAAACTTCCAAATGTTTTAATTTTAATAAACAATTTATAGAGCAAGCCTTGTTAATGTCAGGGAATTTCATGGCATTAAGCTTCATCTGCCATTTTAACTGACATTTATTGACATGTTCACCTATTACTAAACCCCTTTGGTCTTTTTTAACCTGCTCAAGAACAATAAACTTAAAAAAAATGATTTGGTGAATCCATCATGTGCCTAGCAAGTGCTTTTGTTGTATTATTCTTCCTGATGTCCAGAAGATGCTTGTATATCCCCTATTTGATGTTTCTGCTGTTTTTTCCCTACATAAAAAGCTGCACACTTTGTGTAAGTAGCTATATATGTAACTTGAGAAGATTCACAAGTAAAATAACTCCTTAATTCAATATTTATATCATTTACCACTAAATTGTTGGTAATTAACATATAGGAACATTAAGCACAATGGTCACACTTGAACATTCCCTTTCTCATAACAGTGTATTGTGGACTACACTCTAAATAATTCTTACAAAATCTATCTTTTTTTGTATATTACCTTTTAGCCATCACCTACTAGACTTGATATCTTGTTGCATACAAATACAGCCCAATTCTTCTTCAAATAATTATAAACATAATTACTGTCTAGAATGTATGTTGTAATAAATAATTTCTCTATGATATTTATTTCTGTTGACTCTACTAGAAGATGACTCCACGGATAAAGTCATACGATTTACTTCTGCCCTATAAGAGTTGTTTAAATTACTATCTGCCAATGATGGGTTATAAATTCTATGTTCTTTTGTATATCACATCTTTTTTTATATAATATTGAGGAATGCTTCAGGATAACCCCTCCTAATAAACATGTCGATAACTACATCACATTCCTTAATGAAAGCTGTTTGATCTGACCAATCTAACTAACTAAGTGACCCTTTGCCATGGCCTTTTTCTGATGTCAAGGGTGTCAGCTTTGGAAATGTAAATAAGTGTTTGCAAAAGTTTCTTTCCTATGTATGTTAGATTGAAAACAGCCCAATTGTCTATTCTTAGTTAAGTCTATATCAAGGAAGGAAATCCTGTCTGATCCAATCTCATAGAAAAATTTTTAAAAATCAGTTGTATTATTTATGTAACCCACAAATTCCTCAGTCTTCCCTCTGTATCTGTGCATAAAATGAATATATCATCCAGATAACAGGTGTAGTAGAACTGAGATGTTATATGAGAACTATTCAAAACATACTTGCCTTCCCATTGGGACATAAAAAGATTTGCAAAGCTTGGGGCCCATGCTGCCCCCATCACTACCTCCATACTCTGCCTGAAATATTGATCTTCAAAATATATATAGTTGTTAGACAGAATTAAGTTTATCCGTGCAACAACTAGGTTCACCCTGTCCTTTGGTAAAATTTTTAAATTGAACAACAGCTCTTCTAATCAGGATAAACTTTCTTCACGCGGTATCACAGAATATAAATTCACAACATCCACAGTCAGAAAATACAGTTGTTATTGTATTCAAGATCATTCATCCTAGATAATAACTGCCAAGCATCTTTACATATTTAAGGCAATAAATAATAAAATATATCAAAGGTGAGACCAAAACAAACCCAAATAAACAGATCCACAGACACTTTATTGTAGTAAGCACTTTCACAGTGCCATAACACTGCTTCTTCAGACTCATAACATATATTTGAGGCAATGTTTCAACACATTCTTTTAACAGATGATCGAGGAATTTAGGTTTATACTGCATTTTTGATCTAATGGCATCTACTGTAAATCTAAAGGGTGGGTCAACTAGACCTTTATGAATTTTAAGAATGCCAAAAATCCCAGCAATAACTGGGTATTGGTTAACCATGAATTCAAATTCCCTTTTGCTTAGTTGACCTAGCATAAGCACATCATGTAGTATCATATCTGTTCTGGCAAATGCAATATTTATCTCATTACGAGATAATTCATTATATGCATCAGATAATAATAATAAATTAATGTTGATACAATAGTTCTCTGAATTCATAACCACCAACCCTCCTCCTTTATAAGGTCTCATTACCCTGATAGTATGATCATCTGTAATTTGCTTTAATAATATCATTTCATCTCTAGTTAGATTAAAATATTTATTACTCAGTTGTTTAGCCAAGATGCTCCAAAAATCCAATTCACAAAGCTTTTCAAATACATATATCATTAAACTGGATGGAGGGTTGAATGTACTAGAACTATGTAAACAATGGTCATTCCAATTGCTGCTGTTGTTATTGAAACGTAAAGCTAAATTCAACTTACAAGTATATCATTTTAGCTCTATGAGTAAATTCAGCAAATTAACTCTTCTTGCTGGAATGAAATTCAGACCTTTTGCGAGTACATCTGTGTGCTGTGGTAAGAAAGGATTACTTGAATAGTTGTAAATGGTGAAATCACTTAAAGTGATAGCTACCAATTATGGGAAAATAGTTGTTCACCATATCCATGATCATCGCCAATTCCTCTGGTTCCAAGGAAAGTTCCATTTCAGTTTGGCTCCATGTTTGTTGTAATACTCCTCATTGTTCATTTGCATTTGAATCTGCCATTTCTCTTGTCCCTGAAGCTTCTGAATTCTCTCCAGTCTCCAAACCATTTCTTCCTCCAAAGGGGTTGTCTATTTGGGAGAACATTGTTTATCATTGGATGATTTGCTTCCTGCTCTGTTCCCATTGGTTGATGACTCACTTTCCTCATGTTGTCCCCTTTGTAACCCTAGGGACCAGGGTAATCTGTACCCTTGTTATAATCTTCTAAATCTCTTTGGAACGTTTTTGTTTTTCACGGAACAATATCGACACAAATACTTTCTACCTTTGAGAAAATATTCAAATAATTAGTCTCATAGTGCTCGAACATAAGATCATTTTGAAGTGTACTATTGAGACTATCCAGTTCCGCTATCTGCTCACTGTGCTGGTCATTAAATTTCACCATTGTTTTCAACATTTTGCAGCCTGTCCTATTAAATATGCTGACAAGTTCATTATACTACTACAAACTTTTTACTATCCCTTTCAGGAATTTCCAGAAACACAGGCCTTTAGGGATAAAACTGGCTGAAATATTTTTCAGTAGATAACTTTTCTGCAATTGGAGCTTTTTAAATTCAAGAGGCTTTGATTCAAAATTCCTTAACTGATCAACAATAGATCTGCTTATTGTAGAAACTGATACTCTATCATTTTGACCTTCAGAATCAAAATTATTGACTTTTCATACCTGAAAATCAAAATGGCTAGCTGTGGGAGCATTCAGAACATGTTGGGAGGAGGTGAGTTCAGTAAGCGGCAATCCCAAACTGATTTCATTAGCTGTTACAGCATCCCAATGGATTCGCTGAGAACCCATATACTCACTATTCATTCTTAGCTGCTGAGAAACTTGTTGTAGCAGCAATGTTAAATCTCTAATTGTAGAGTTAGGATCCAAGTTGTATAAATCATTGCCTGGTACTGAACCACCACCAGAAGACATGTCATTTTCAGTCTGAGTCAGTGTCCCCATTTGAAGTTTCAGTATTGAATTCAATAACTTTCCTACTGAAAGCTCTGCAATTAATGTAGTCCTATCCACTTTCCCTGGAGCCTATCCCATCCAAATGTATCTTCTATTAAACCTCACTCCTCCTCCTCATGAACATTATTCTGCAATTATTGTTACCATAAATTCTATTTATTTGCATGAGATTTTCCCCTTCCCTTCTCTGAAGATTCCATCTCAGGTTCATTTATCTCGTTTACAATATCCAGAACTGTCTTTATGTTGGGAGTAGATTTTGATTTCAAATTAGGTTCATAGGATGTTACTAGGCTTGTAGTCCAGGAGACCATTGAGGAACCTAGCCCAAATTCCTCTTTGCCCCAAGCGCTCTCTGGTTAAGTGACTTGTGCAAGGTCTCACATTAGACAAAAGAGGACTGAGGGAATCAAACCCTGTACTGCAGTAACTAAAACTGCAGTAACTAAAACTCACGGCCTTAACCCTCTGTGCCAACTGACAGAAAGCTATTTTCTAGTAATTGTTTTTGTTTGGCAGCCACTAACATTTATCCATTTTTTGTAGGTTGGACAATAACATCGAACTTAGTAAGGCCTTACTATATCTAGATAATCCAGATACTATATCTCAACAGAAAATAATAATTTCTTTAGTTACTACCATTTATTTCCACAGCATTTCTTAAATAGTACTCTGCTGGGAATTTTTAAAATCTGCCAACTCATTACTCTCCCAAAAAACATGTTCACAATTACCCTTCTTTTTCATCACACATCCTACTTTTGTTATCTACCTAAGTAAAAATCTTGTGACATCTTCTTCCGGTTTTTCCCAGTTAGGGGTCACTACAGTGGATCACCTTGTCTGCTCATGATTGGCAGTGGCGTTTTTTACGGTGTCGAGTTGCCAGCCCAGCAACCAACCTTCCATTGAAGGCACACACATGCATGCACTTAGCCTAGGGCCAATTTAGAGTATCCAATCCACTTACAGCATCTCTTTCAGATGTGGGAGGAAACCAGAGCATCTGGAGGAAACCCACGCAACCACAGGGAGGACATGCAAACTCTGCACAGAAGGCACCCCAGCCAAGGATTGAACCAGAGGACTTCTTGCTGTGAGCTGGTAACTCTAACCGCTGCACCACCACGGCCACCAAAAAAATCTTGTGACATCTACCTAAGGTAAAAAATACTCATGCAAACACTTCCATGCAAAAATTCTACTTTTGTATAGTTACTAAAAAAGTCATAGAAGGAAAGTTAATGGTGAATTTATAATCAACTTATCTGATGTTAGCATAAAATTCTTTTAGAAATTATTAATTTAAAACCCCCCTTAAATAATAAAATAGAAATTTATAATATTCCCTATTTACAAAGTTTTTTTTGGAAAGTCAAAGTTTTGTTAATATGATTACACTTTATTTAAGAATGTAGTATTGTGGTATGATTACTTAGATAAAGGTATAATATTGTGAATTGATCAAATATTAAGAAAACATACTTTGAATGATTAATAGATGTTAATATTTCACTTTATACAAGAAAAAATAAAAGATTATTTATATTATTTAAAGACTGAAAATTACATTCCTATGTTTTATGAATGCTTAATATTTGCTATCCAGTGTGAAATTACATCTAAAAGGGGACTTTCTAAATTCTGCAAAATTATAATTTATGGTGATAATAACTTAGATGAGAATTTTTGGAGATTTGTTGAACCAGTAGGAGTAAATGATTTGTTAGAATAAAAAAAAATAAAAGCATAATATTAAAATCAGTTTGATTGACTTCTTCCATGTCTAGACTGGAAATTATTTACATGGAGGTCTATCAAAAGAAGTATTATTATACTTTTTAAGATGTATAAATGTTGTAAATCAGAGAATTCAAAATGCTGGAGATGTAATAGCATAATTAATAAGGAATGGTCTTAAAAAATCCTTCATTTCCATCTGTAATTAGTAGTCATCAGTATGGAATGGCCTGTGGTCTTCTTGCAGTTGCCAGTAAAAAAATATTACTAGAAAATGGAAATCTGAAGCAGTATCTTTTTATTTAATGATTTCTTACATTTAGCGAGTAATTTAAGTGATAATGACAAATAAACAAAGAAGTTGAGGTTTGTAAATAATGTAAAAAGTAGTTGTTATGACAAGCTGGAGATATTAATTGCTAAATGTAATGAAAAATAATATTGAATATATATTTAACTGATTTTCATTGTATTTTGAATTTAGTTTTTTAAGAAAATAAATATTTGTACATAATGTATATATGTGAAATTCAATACATTTTGGGGGAAAATCCTAAATCTTTCTGACTTTCTTGCATACGTGGGTGCCTTGCACATTTATTCCTGTTGTTCTTTTGTAAATTCTCTTTCCATTCTCTTTTTCCAGTCTTTTCTAACCTTCTGTCATTGATCATTTTAGTTATCATGCAACAAATTATACACTCTACTAATTATCCTTTAAGCATCTACATCTAAAACCTCTGGCACAGATGGTCTTTCACTTCGCACTCCCTTATCTATTTTTTTTGTGTATACTCTTAAAAATCCCTGATTAGGAAGGCAGTTATTAACCTGCCATTCAAACTGCTGCTTAGCATCGTCCCACTCTGTTTCTTTTCCTTTACTTTCTACTTATTTGCTTTCAGTACCTCGGTTCCTTTGTTAATTTCCTCCAGTATATTCTAACGCCCTCTTGCCTGTTTTCTACTTGTAGACATACTCATGATTAAAACTTCCTCCAATCCCACTCTGCTTAGTTCTTAGAATTCTTCCTGATCGTTCTGTACAGCTGTTGTTTTCCTGAAGGAAAACCTACTCTGTCTCTTTATCTGTCAACCCTCACCCCCCCAAAGGTTTCATCATCATCCTTTTCCACTTTGATTTGCAACCTCCTGCTTGAGTTAAGCATATGACACTTGACTGTATAGCTCTTAGGCATCTCTCCAAATCACGTAACCCTAAACCACTTTGTACTGTGGAGAGAATCAGTTTATCTCACTTAACCAGGGGTTAATGTATAGTTCTTCATAAAACTCTGCAAAAGTACTCATGATCTTCTCCTTAATATTCTACTTTACCCCATTTTTATCTAGTAAAACTTGGATTCTCTATTTTTCTTTCCTATCCTTTAGTTTGAAAATGCCTATCGGACGTCCCCATGAAGCCTATTGTGACTACAACCCTTTTTTAATCTAGTTGCTTCAAATGTGCCTGCAGTCATGCTTCTTCTGTGTCCTAGCCACTTATTCCACTTCCTTCTCTGAAAATCTACCCTGCACATAGCTTAATCTCTTTTCTAACTCCTCACTTCCTCTTCCTCTTGTCTCCTGTGCCTCCCTCTTGCCCATATAATTTAAATTCTCCATTCTGCTTTCCAGCCATTCCTTAGACATTGTCTCTTTGTTATCCTGCAAAGCATTATTCTTGTCTCTGGTGTCCAGTACTATCTTCTGTCACCTAATTATTTTCTGTCTCGTTTAAATCGTAGATGTTTCACCTTGAAGTGTATAACTTCCTTGCCCCACACTTCTCCTAAGAAAACATGATCTGATGTATATATCCTCTCTCACTTGGAAATCTGAATTTTCAGCTGTTGTCCAATCATCTATACAATAAAATAAATTCTTCTGACTTGCTTCTCCCTGTCTCTTGAAAATGTAGACCCCCCCCATCTCTCCCTTTGCTTTCTATACATCATTCAGCCCAAGCTTCACTAAATGTCTCAAGCTGGATTTCACATTTTGTATGGGCCACTCTTGTTCAATGCATTTTATCCAATTTTTCTTTCAAATTCATAATGAAATCCATGCCACTATCACCCCGTTCCCTGCATCTAGTAAACTCCAAAACCAAAAAAAGTCTTTTAAAATTCCACTCATTCCACAGCCAAGATGAGTTCATAAAATGATCACAGAACCATTACTTTTATTTGCTCATATCAGCATCGCCCACTTCCTTATCCCACTTTCCACAATTGTCACAGGGGTTCAGTCAAGCTTCTTCTTAGTTAGCATTTCCACTTCTCTCATGTCCCTTTCCTTTGAAACAAATGTATCCTCTAACACCTAATTTGCCTTCTCCTTTCCACTTATTTAAGTTTCCTGCTTGACTATCGTAGGATTTGCAGTCTGCTGAGCCTTATGCAACTAACCTTTTCATTAACTTCACAGTGGCATAGAAGGATAAAACTCTGACTGCTACTCATGTTTGATTAGCAGCTCAGGCAGCTGGTGGGAAGGCAGTGGAAGATTGGTGATGCTTATCCTAGGGTTGTGAGGATGGAGGATTTCAACTGGCTGTTACTGCAACTTGGGTGTAGTGTGCTTGAAGTTACATATAGCACTGGCAAGCAGCAGTCAGCTGGTAAGGGCATGCTCTGTGGTTGTCCAATCTGGGGATGATAACTCCTGTCTATGCATGTGAAGGAATACATATATGTAGGTGCAGTGGGAGTGTAGGCAGCCCTCAATGTGATACAGAAGGGCACATTACCACCATGGGGGGTGAGGTTGGCATGATATACATAATACTTTCATGGCCAAGATACCAGTGAGAGCACTACCTACTTCCAATACCTGTGCAGGATGGCAGCAATTCCCCCACACAAGATCTTCCTGAGTGAATCTGGAGACTAAGTCCCCACCGCCAGGTAAACCAGGCTTGTGTGCTACTAGGAAGGATTGAAGAATGACAAACTAAGAGGCAAAAAAGATAAAGAAAAAAAATACTTTTTTATTGAAATTTGCAAACTTTCTTTAAGGCTGTGTTACCTTGGAATATGCTTTATTAAATAAGGAGGTGCAGGATATAAATTCCCCTCCATACAGACTTGTGGAGATCTTGCTCCCAACTTGAGTCAGGACCACTAATTTGTTCTTTTATTTATGAAACTTTACTGAAATGTTCCATTGGCTGATCAGGATTCAGTAGACTGTACCATTACAGAATACCCTATCAAGCTGTGTCTGTCCTGTGATACTTGACAATTATTATCACATTTTTAATGGGGAAGTTTAAACCGCCACATTCCATAAGCCAAACTTCAAGATGTTCCACACCCTACACCTGCCCCCTTACCTCTGGTGACCTTTGTTCAGAGCAATGAACATTTGGATAATCCTTAGATGGATGACAATACTCCCCTGTCTAGGCCTGCTGGAAATATTGTACTATTTATCCTCCTCAGGAAGGATACTGCCTTGTCTTGCCTTTAAAACACCCTCTGTTTCACTTACTCATACCCCTCTGCCTTTAGCTCCTACCCAACTGGTGAATGTTCATTAGTTTATTATTTTTGGTGTTTACCCTCCTGCCTCTCCAATTAACTCTGACTTTCCCTTCCCACAACTTAACTTAATCACCCCACCACATACACACACACATAGTAGTCTCCTTCTAAGACCACTCCTGCAAGGGACTGCACATTATAAGACTATAGGCAAATTCCTTCTTCCAGAGCCTGTTGTCTAGGTCACTTAACTCACTCACAGATCTAGCATTACAAAACCCCACTCCCCAGTTCGACAAGAACTGGCGCATATAATAAACCTCTGCGTTTTAACAAGCAGTAACTTTTCTTGCTACATCAAAAACAAGAGTAATAGTTCATCCCAGTCAGCGTAATAAACATAAATAATGCAACAACCAAATTTATATACTCATAAAACAGCAAAGACTGTCCCAAAATAAAATTCCTTTTATTGATCAGTGGGAGTATAGGCAGCCTGGTTTACCCTGGTGACGGTATTAGTCAAAGATGATAAACCTCTCACCTTTTGCTAGAATCTAGCAGTTCAGCATTAAACTGTTTGCATTGGTAGAGAAGTCCAAGTCATGTTTGTGCAGCTTTGTCATTGGTGACTGCTGATATGAGCTGCATTTCTGAATGCCAGAGAGATACTTTTGATATGTGTTTGTAAAACTATGTATTAAATCAGTAAATTGTTTGCTTACAACAGGCAGCTGTAATGAGTATACTAATCTCTGAGGCCAGGAAGACTACAATTCTATGGGTTCTATAGCTACACCAGGTGCTTGAATTTATGTGTTTGTTCCGCCACTGCAGTGCAACATGGGTAGGGATGTACTCCTGAGCTGCCATCCTTTGGATAAGATGCTAAACCTGGGTCCCACCTGTCTGATTTGGTAATAGCTCAGGTAAATGTAAACCAACTCATGGTATTTATCAAAAACAGAGGGGAACTTTATTGCAGAACTTAAAAATGGTAGCAATATGTTCACAAAACT
Organism: Protopterus annectens; assembly: GCF_019279795.1. NCBI lineage: Eukaryota > Metazoa > Chordata > Ceratodontiformes > Protopteridae > Protopterus > Protopterus annectens. The sequence goes on along the minus strand of NC_056732.1, from coordinate 1,118,645,378 downwards.
ATATACAGCTAAATGATTAACAGGAATACATCTGTCCATGAGGACAACAACAACATAATCAAGCAGGCATTCAAAAGAGAAACAGAAAACTTTTCTAAACAAAGAAAGTATAACCTATAACTCACTAGTAACCAAAATAATCCACAAGTATCCAGGCTGCGAAACAATTCCAATAATAAAGATGAGGAAGCCAGTCAGAAGGCTAAAACACAGTTTTAATCTAAAAATCTTGAAAGTAACAAATCCACTTGGTTAAGCGCTTTCGTCTACATTAAGACATCCTTAATGTAGACAAAAGCGCTTAACCAAGTGGATTTGTTACTTAACCAAGTGGATTTGTTACTTTCAAGATTTTTAGATTAAAACTGTGTTTTAGCCTTCTGACTGGCTTCATCGTCTATAATTCACTAGGATGGTGCAGAAAAGCAGGAAAAAAATGAAAACTGAACCATACCCTTTTTCCCACAGTTGACGTAATATGGTTTCTAGCATCACTTCTAACCGGCTGCTTAATTTACTGAAACTCAGCTCATATACTGACCCAGATAAACCACAGTTAGGTAATCATCAGCCTAGCAGGCCTAGGTGGGGAAGTATTAGCATAGCATTATGGTCAAGATGACATATTGTAATGCTTTCACCTGTAACACTGTTGCTGACTGACCAAGTACTATGTTACAGAAACATTACATAAGTGATAGCAAAGGTCTTATAGAATCACAGACCAGAAGGGGGCCTGTCAGAACTGTGTTTCATGTGCCGAAGAAAAATCAGTACAAGGCCTGCCATATACACTAACTTAACATGGTTCTAAATGGAAAAATAAGGTGGAATGAGATGGTAATAGCAGATACCAATTACAAAGATGTAGCCTGAAAAATACCTTAAATGAAGAATGGAAATGTCTGCTGGCCAAGAAGGCACAGATACAGGCAAAGACTGAGTCATTTTAACTTTGCTGACCAAGAAATTCTTGATAGACTTAGAATAAACAGGGATATATTATGTGCTTTAGTGGTTTGTATGACCTATCCATGAAGACTGTGGAATGCATGATCTTCATATACCTGTGCACAATTCTATGACATTTTCTCGAATGGGTATTCAGCAAATGCCCATTCATTGAACAACTATTTATCGAGACCACTCTTCTTTAAACAGTGAATTTTAACTAGGGCACACAAGCTAATGCAAACCCCCCCCCCCAAAATTAAAACCTGCCAACATGGAGGCTACACACCCAATGTGGGGGACTGTGCCCTCCACACCCACCAACTAAATATACCAACTCTGAGATTGCACTACAGTGGAGAAAAGGGCAAATTCCAGACAGTGACCAACCGCTGGTTTGCCCTAGTTAAAATTTGCTGTTTGATGAAGAATGGCATCGATAAATAGTGTTTGATGAATGAGTATTCGCTAAATATCCATTCAATGAAATGACATAGACCCCCTATGTACTCACTATACTTGGCATGGGGACCTTCCAGAGACAAACTGAGAGCATGTTGGGTAGTTTTCAAGCTTTTGCCTCAAGGATAGTTCTGCAGCTCCAGATCAGTATATTTGTCTGCCAGTGACACCTCTGTACAGAGCCTGAACCAGGCATGCCTTCTGCAAGATGACACATTTTCCTGTGGTGCTTGGTCCGATAGATTGTACCCATGATGCCATTAGGGTAATGTCTGGATGAAGGGGGGAGCAGTACCAGACATTCTTTTAGAAGTATCATAATTCATGTTTTTATACTTTTGTATATTTTATTCAGATTTTAGTTGTGTATTTGTTATTCAAATATATTTAAGTTTTATATGTGTTTAGAATGGGGTACACAATAAATTTGGTCATGTCCCCTTTAAATGCACTTTGAGTGCACTACTTGTTATATCACAATGATCATATGACCTTAACCAGAATATTTAAACTGTCAGTTTGTTTCTCCATTATCCGATGAAGTTCATTATTGAATAAACAAAAGTGTTAATCTTTAAAAGTTTTTGTTGCTATCTTTCTGAATTGAAATACACATTTGTGATTTTGTGACTGGTTGGAGTCTCTGCAGACCTGTTGCTTTTTTCTTGGTTCTCCAGCATTGAAACATGCCTTTAAATGTTGTCCCACAGAAGACCTCTACCAAAACTCAAAGGAAGAAACTGAAAAAATAAACTGATGTTGTTGTCAAACAGTCAGAAAAGAAGAAAATTACAGAACCTTCTCTGATAGCTAGCGAAGTGGAAACTGCAACAAGCAAAACACACAAACAGAAATTTACTCCCACTATAAGACAGGTATCTTTTTTGTCATAGTGGTAGTCAACAAACAATTGAGAGCAATAAGGAACTGTCATCATTTTTTCATTATCTTTTTGTCCACACACCTACTTCACCCCCATCAGACCAGAGACCATTTATTACACATTCTCTTTGAGGTCAGTAGTTGAGATATTAGAGACTTTGTATGCTGCAATAAAGTCTTTGAACTTGTTTGTCTTTTTATTATTAGAACCCATTTATTTGTCGGTGGTGGGGATCCCCATCAGACTCACCAGGGGAAGAGACATCTAGGGGAGTATCTACTCAGGCAGACTTAAGAGCTGTTTGTGTCCTTGCTGGAAACCTGGTAAAGAGGGCATTTTTACCAGCCTAAGCCCCTGCCCTGGCTGAAGGGTTGTGCATCTGGCATCACCCCATCCTTTCTGCAAGCCCCATCAAGCATCAAAGCTGATAATTGAACTTGGGTCATCTGGACTGTAGTCAGGGCTTTATCCCCCAGTCTGTAACCACACAGATACGGTTCTCATGTTTGCTAGAACTTAAAATGACCTCTTAAGCTTTACTGTGAGATAATTGTATTTAGTAACTAGTCTAACCCATATAATTATTTCTTAAAGTATGCACTGTGTTTGTTAATAATGAATTGCATCACTTTTCTTTGAGTGCTTATGTTATTTTTGTCAGATTCCCTTCAGCTGCTCAATACTCGTCTGCTCATTGTTTTTGGAGAAACATTATTGTTTGAAATGTTTAGCTTTTCTGCAGTCCAAGATCACAGCATCTCAGGGAAAGAGCAAGACATTTATTTGTGATAGTCTTTCTGTGAGATGGGTTGACATTAGAGTGAGAATATAGAAGTAAGGGAAGATGTTGACTCCCGTTCCACCCCAGCAAAACACTTATGGTTTGTTTTATTGCTCAAAACTCATTAGTATGAAAATGTATGTTTTTGCATTTTATGTGTACTTGAGTTAGTCGGTTTTGTGCAATATTAACTCATAAAGTGTGTTTATAGATGTTGAGTTTCAATGAGATATAGTAGACCTGTTTCTTGGGCTCACACACAAGAAGTTGATGAAAGGGTCCCTTGGACTAGTCTGCCTGCTTGGTTAAAAAATAAATGCATACATACAAGCATACAAAATACTGGAAAAAAATAGAAATAGAGGAGTGCAGAGAAACAGTATGCCACCTGTATGAAACTATAGGAGAAACGATAATCTTTGCTAATATGCAACGAAACGTGAACAAACAAGTGAAGGTGAGAATTTCTAGTTCTAAAGAATTTTATAAAAAAGTATCTAAACATTTGAGCTTAAAATACAGGCTAGATCAGCAGTTCCGGATGACTAGAAAAAATTAGGCCGTTCAGTTTGCACAGGAAACAAAGAAATAGGTGTCAAATAGGGTAATCAATAAAAAAAATGAAAAAAACAATACCATAACATTTAATCATAGACATGGAAAAACACTGTAAATGAGTTGTGTTCAACATGTAGTCAGTGGGAAGCATGTGGATGTCCTCCTTGATGTGGCCCTTCTGACATTCTGTTTTTTCCCAAACTGCATGCACAAATACATTTTGCTTAAGCAGCAGGCAGAGCTCTCAATGATATATAAAGTGATGTTCTACAGGAAATGTACAATTCAAAAGCAGAGAATGAAGGACATTAAGCAGCATAGCTGGGTCATCATGTCAAATAAAACAACCAACCAACAAGGAAACAAACAAGGCAACAAAAAACCCACATCATTTGAAAGTCAAGGTGGTAGATCTTATCATGCTTTTCTGTTATAGTCCTTGCCCTCTCTTTTCTCCTCTGCCTGGTCAAAGGCAATGCTCATAGAAGGAACATTCTTACAAAGTGAAATCAGTCACAGAACATATAGCCATAATGGAAGATCTTGAAAATATCCAACTACCCTGTGTCATGCTGGTTATGCATACATTGCAGCACCAGAGTTAATATGCTCATTTGGGATCAGAGACTTAGCAAAATGGCAAATTTCCCATTGTTAGTAGTAGGGTATGATAGTGTAAGTAAGGAAGTCAGATTTACATCGCATCCATCTCAGCAATGAATTGACCATAGAGGCTTGTGTGCTTTTCATTGCCCCATGCATTACTCTTGTACTGTGTTTTCATCATTTCTTTATTTTATTATTGTTCATATACTCCTTAATTCATTTTTCTGCATTCTTCCTCAGTAAGTAATATGCGTCAGCAGGGTGCACAAATTAGTTTTAAATACTTGTATCTAGGAAGTAGTTGGCCTAACTGATATTTTTTAGCTTAACTGTAAAGACTGTAGTAATTATAATTCATTTATGACAACCTATCCACTGATACATACCTCTCTGACTTTGCATCTCTTTGCATCTTTGCGTGTGTGTGTGTGTGTGTGTGTGTGTGTGTGTGTGTGTGTGTGTGTGTGTGTGTTTGTATATACATGCCTGTGAGAGGGAGTAACATTGGTTCTTTAAACAACAAAATAAAGTTTGCCACTGTAAGATAAGGATGCTACATAGCCTGCTTACCTTGTACATCTTCAGGCTCTTTTCTGCAAAGGATCTCCTTCAAAATATTAATTTTCACAGTAAACGAATGAACAAATGAATAAATAAATGCCCTGTAGGGTGTATGTAACATGAACCCATAATGAGCACCTCTTTGTGAGTGGAAATACTTGGTGGCAGTTTTCTGTGAATACAAACATGATTAAAACTACTTTTATATAATATTGAGGTCTGTTGTCATTTTTCTGAGATGGTGAGATTGGAGGTAGGTGAGGTATTTTATCTTGTGTCTTTAAAGTGACACAAGGGAGTTCATTTGACTGAAAGGATGACCACAAATCCTATAAATGCTAAGAGTTACACTGGTTAAATAGCAGCTGTGGAACAGGCAATAGGTAATAACATTACAGGGACAAGCTTTTCATTGTTCACTGTTTCTAAACCCTATACAATTCTTTCATTATCCCTACATCGATGAATACTCAAAAATGGAATTCAAATTCTATGTCTTAATCTTCAATTTCTGCTGAGATTAACTCTCTCTCATACTATTACAATCACTTAAACTAATGCCAGTCACAATGATATCTCTCAACTGTCCAGATTTTTGCAGAATGTCCAGATTTCTGCCTCAAAATTTTGGTCTGTTCCTCAGAAAATTTGTGGTTTTCTGGCGAATCACAGGGATGATCTGAGGAATGAAATCACTAAATAATGACATGCATTTGAGTTTCAGACTTCATATCCTTTAGAAAATGCATAGTTACTTTTTAAGTTTGTAAGTTAAGTGGAGGGATAGATTCCTGTCCCAGAGACTTCCCATACTCTGGAACATGTCAAGCAAAGTTCCTCATTAGCACTCTTCAAGAAAAAATCTTGATGAGTGGATGGGAAATAGGAAATACACCCCGGGGATCACTTCTGCGGCTCTGCTCGAGAGGGGCACAGGAAATTAACTTTCTTGGGTGGCATAAGCCAGGGAATCTTGTTGGCTAGGCTTACTTAGGCCCTTGGGTCGATAGCCTAGTACCTAACTATGAACCTATAAGAGTAATATTTAAAATCTGTCCCTATTTTTGGGCCTTTGTACTCCCATTATGAAAGGCTTTGTCCAGATTTCTTGGGCAAAGAGCTTAAGAGGTACTGTCACACCCAAACTATGAAGGTCTGTTTATTTTGAACATATTACTCTGGTTTACTCACACAGTGTTTAACCTGAAAATATTTACATGTGTTTGCTGTCTTTGATGAGCTGGCTTTGTAAACAAACTTTGCAGTACAACTTGTTCCAGACTTTTCAGTAAACAATGTGAAATACAATAACATTAAGTACTTTCGATAAAAAAGCAGTTTACTACTGTGTGACTTGATTTTGGGGGGGAAGGGGTAGAAGGTATAATAAAATGACTAAGGAAGTGTGTAAATGTAGCTGTTCTTTTTTTACTTCTGAAATCCCTTGTTATGTATTTACAAATCCTATTTAAAAGCAGGATCTTGGAAGGTTGATTTCAAAATCTATTAATGTAACACTGTCTGCAAGACAAGAGTTTCAGTTTGACCAATGATTAGGTAAATAGTTACCAGTGTTTTATGAAGGTGTACATGAAGCTTGGGCGTAATGCTGAAAATGTGCAATAAATAGGTTCTGAAAGGTGGCACGGTAGCAGACTGAGTAGCTTTGCTGCCTCACAGCAAGACGTTTTCAGGTTCATTTCTCAGCTGTGCACCCCCCCTCCCATGTTCACAATGGTTTTCTCATGGTACTCTGTATTCCTCTCACCTCCCAAAGATATACTGTAGGTGGATTGGTAACTATAAATTGTACGTAGGTCTGTGTGAGGTTAGGAAGAAAGGCATGGAACATTTCTGTTCATTTCCTGTTTGCTGAAGAAACACTGTGAATGGTGTCAGCTGTTTATAGTTTCACTATATGAGTCAGATGTAACTTGACAGCAATGGATGCGTGGAATGTTCTATAAAAGCCAGGTGCAGAATTATGGATGCACGTTTAGTACTTTTATAGATTTTTATGGTAAGAATGAATATATAAAGGTATCTGATGAGGATCTGATCTCTCACTCTCTGTTGAGTAATACAATTAAGTTAGGCTAAGTAGCCCTTGGCTACTCAGCTCCTCCAAGAGATGCTGTCCCAATTATGTGAACACCTGCAACTTCTTTTTGCTAAAGTTCTACAGTTAAGAAGTGCTTTCAGAACATCTCAGAGCAAAGATGAATGAAAGGCTGCCTCTCCTCTTCTGCAAAATGGCTTGGCAAAGCAGCTTAAGTGTGGTGCACAGTTCAACTACAGGCTGCACCTCCCCAGTCCACTTACTGTACCATCTCAGGACTTTAGCTGTACCACTGGTACAACTGTACCACCTCAGGACATTATCTGTAAACACTGAACTGCACCTGGCAGTAAAAATAGTCCCATGTTACAGCCATATTCAATTTGCAATATACATTGCCCTTTGCCTCTCACCAAGCTAGTGAATTTTGCTATATCCAGCTATTTGCAAATATAGCCCATTCCTTCTGTCCCATAAGTAAGTCACAAGCCAGTGGATTTCTGATGTGTCTATCTGCATTAAACACAGATTAGATCATTCTGGTGACTGTAGGTGTGAGTCTGTGTGCGAGTGAGTGGTATGGATGGCAGGGCTGGCCACCCGGTGGTGTAAACCTTGGCTCGAGATGATTGTCACTGTTGAAGTGACACCCCAACCCCATGTGCAAAAATGGGAAAAAGGGGTTAGGGATGGATGGATGGATTCTGGTGACTGTCTCTTGACATTCATCTCCCCTTTAGTTAGATTACTGAGCACCAGGAAACTGCAGTGTCTTCATTTTATTAAAGCAGAAAAAAACAAAGTCTGATTACTATGCTGCACATGTAATCTTTGCTCAGAAGAAATGCAATAACAAAGGTGAACATCAGTTTTGTTTATTTGCTTGGTACTCTGCTATGGCACCTGTTGTCACATGTGAGAGAAACGACTACCTCTACAACTGTTACAGCCTGCCAATACAATTTCCTGGAATGCTGAGGGCAGTGTCAGTTTGAAGTTTTTTCTGGTTTTGCAGTGATCAGTGGTGTTAAACATGCATTTGATTTGTTGCTTTATATTACAGTCTAGGCAGCTATACTTGAGCTTGAAGGAGTTTCTCTTACTAACAGTATGTATGGCTGAAACATATTTTTGAACTATCTCAAAGGCACTACCTTTATTGCATCACACCAGGCACACTGATTTATTAATGTATTTAATTTTATCTCCTCTCTACCTGTATGGAAACATTCAGTTACTCAGACAATTAAGGTTCACCCCATGTGACTGTATCATGATGCACTTAGGAGTAATGCACAAATCCCTTGTATTATAATTAATTCATAACTGCACACGTGTATTTCTACATTATGTGTTTCTAAGGAAAGTCTGAAACTGGAAGACAACCAAATTTAGTGTTTAAAATAACCACCTTCACTAGCTACTAACACAGTAATGTGCTTAAGTTGGTATGTACTCAACCATTTTTGTGCCTACATCAGTCTTTATCTACTAAACCTTTTTAATTGAATAAAGACTAGAAATTTCAGAACTTCTTGGTTTATGAGGCATTTCTAACCATTTATAGCTATTTTTCCTAGCTGTAAAAGTGCTTGAATTTCCCTGCTTTGGTAAACCATTACATGGTTGTACAAACTATTAAATTATATGTTTTACAATATTGTATGCTGCTATCCTACTGGGGCCGCATATGTAAAGTGGTATTTATTACAGGTTATTGTTATTCTTTTATTCTGCTGTGTTTCTTCCACAAACATTATGTATGTCCCTTTCTAAACATCCTTAAAGCTTTTCAAGGCTTCCGTGATGCCTGTTCCTGCTAACTCATTGATAAAACTCTCTTAATACCGGTGATGGAACTCATTATGCTCACTATATATCTGGTTGGTTTGTGCTCTGGCTTTACTTTTCTCAAACATTTCTGATAGAGTAATTGATTTTCCCCTCCATCTTCTTCTACTACCCTCAAAATAAGTTGCAGCTACTTTTCACTCCAGCTCTTAACTTCATTACTCACCCTGTCCTTTCAGTCTTGTCTTACTACCTACATTCTCATGCTCTACACAAAGACATTGGCTTTTCTGCTTTCAGCTGTACTCATGCCATATCTCTAAGGGCATCTCTGTCACTCTGGCTATGTAACAACTCTATTTCATTATGTCCTTTCAACAAACTGATCCTCACTACCTGTCCCACAGAAAATATTTCATTAAACAGAGAACCAAAGCTCTGACCCATAATCAGGAACCTGCCAATTAATTTTTTTCTATCAGGTGATGTGGAGATTGGCATTGCCCTTCAAATATCCATTCACTTTAACTGTAAATTACCCTATAATAGCTTTATAGAGTACCTCACATCTTTTTGAGATATTGTACACTTCTCTCTGTTATGTAAAATACTTATTTCCTTGTACTAAACCATGTCTTCTGTACATAATGTATTAATACGTGAAGCACAGAAGTTATTTGTAGTATTTCATGTTGTATTCAATGTTCATGTATGTTTAATTTCAGTGTTCTTTTTTGCAGCTTTTCTCCCCCAGACTGTGGAAAATTGGTACTTTCCCAGTAAACAAATGCTAATAAATAAATAATAAACTAATAAGCAAACAAACAAATACTGTGTATGTGTGTGTGTGTGTGTGTGTGTATATATATATATATATATATATATATATATATATATATATATATATATATATATACTTTCCTCACACCATAGCAAAACCTCTAGTAAGGACCTTTTATTGGTCTCAGTAATGTAGGAAGTGTGTCTGACAAAATGGACTTGTTCAATGCTTGCCTAGGGCCACACAACCCAAACATTGTGTCTGTAGTTGCCTCTGGTTTGGCCTCACTATCAGCTATTTAGGATTGATAATCCTGAAGTCAGGCTAGGTGGCTGTGTTCTAATACTTGTTAAACACTTCTCCAATGTTAATTTCCCAGGCACAGATCACTCATATAATTATTACAGTGCAAACTGTGCATCAACTCCAGTCACCCATCTATATCTAATCTATATAGGTTCATAGGTTCATACTAGGCTATCTGCCCTAGGGCATTTATAAGCCTAGCCAGAGTGTGTTTGGCTTTCGCCACCCATTTTAAATGAATTTTGCTATGCCCTTTGTCGAGGTTAGTATACTGTGCCTCTGTCTAACAGTGACACAGAAGTGATACCTGGGATAAACCTACTATCTCCCATCCACTCATTAAGATTCCTCTTGAAGAGAGTCAATGAGGGACTCTGCCTTACCTGGACTGGGATTTTATTCCAGAGTGAAGGGAGCCTCTGGGTTATGAATCTGTCCCTCCAGCATGTCCTATTTATTTCAGTGCTGAGGTTCAAGTCTCTCGAGTACGTAGCTCGATGGGATTTGGATTTTCTGAGGTGCAGCATGTCCATTAATTCTGGGTTGGACATGGCTTTATACGTCAGGCACAGATCGCCTCTGAGCAGGCGGTATGCCACTGAGTAGAGCTGGAGTTTCTTTAACCGGGCAGCATATGGCATCTGTTTGAGCCCTTTGATCCTCTTGTTGAGGTACTTTTGGGGTCTTTCCAGTTGCTGCAGGTGTCTGGTAAGGTACATCCCAAAAGGGGCATTGTACTCAATTATGGGCCTGATGAGAGATGAGTAAAGAGGCACGATGACCTCCCCTGATCTAGATGTGAATCGTTCATGATTAGGTGGGCTATATAAAATATTTTTCTAACTACTTTGGCAATGTGGTTGTCAAATGAGAGATTGCTATCAACTTGGGTGTCCAGGTCCCTAATTACTTCTTCCGTACTTAATGGATTACCACCTATGTGGTAATTTGTGGGCACTTTGTTTTTGCAAAAGGGGATGACTGTACACTTTTTGGCATTTAGCTTGAGGCCATGGCTCTGGCACCAGTTGTCTGTTTCTATGAGGCCCTTTTGTAGGATGCTTGTGTCGGCTGGAGAGTCTATTATGGCACCCAGTTTGCAGTCATCTGCGAACTTGGTCAGCCACAGTCCTTCCGTGTTAGCCTGTACCTCCGAGAAATATATACCGAACAAGAGAGGTCCCAGGACTGAGCCTTGTGGGATGCCACTTGTAACTGGTTTGGAGTCTGACATGGCTCCAACAATTCTAACCATGTGGGTTCTGTCCTTGAGCCAGTTTGCAATCCATCTAGTGACATAGGGGTTTATATTTAAGCTGGTGAGCTTATCTATAATGCCTGAGTGGGGTATTGTATCGAAGGCTTTTGCAAGGTCCAGGTAGGCTGTGTGGACCACCTTCCCCTCGTCAATGGCCTTGGTGACTGTTTCAAAGAAATTGACCAGGTTTAAGAGGCAGGATCTGCCCTTAACAAAGCCGAACTGGGTAGGATCCAGTGTCTGTAGGTCCCCAATATCTTTATTTATGAGGTCCATGATGATCCTTTCCATAGCTTTGCAGACCAAGCTAGTCAAGCTTATGGGGCGATAGTCTCCAGGATCCATTGAGGCACCACCTTTGTGGAGAGGGACCACTGTTGCTGTACGCCACTCTTTGGGTACATATCCTGTAGTAAGGCTGAGACTGAACAGTAGTTTTATGTTTGGGTTTAGTTCTTCTTGGAGTTCATGTAGGATGCAGCCAGGGACACCGTCTGGTCCCATTGATGCTGTGTTTTTGCTTTGGAGAGGGCGGCTCTTACCTGAGCATCTGAGATGTCAGGGGGGCAGCACTCTGCTGGGATAGATATTTGCCCTTTTGGTGGGGAAGGGGGGAGAAGTTTGCGCTGAACCTGTCAGCTAGGATGTTGGCAATGTCTGTGGGTTCGGTGTATTTTTTGTCATTTTGGACTAATTCTGAGCATATCTGGGAATTCCCACCCAGGTTCCTAACATAACTAAAGAAAGCCTTGTGATTATCCTTAGTGTCATGTGCAATTTTTCTCTCGAAGCTGGCCTTAGACGATTTTATGAGTGCCCATAGTTTTTTGCTAATACTGATCAGAGATGCCTTCCTTTTTTGGGATTTTGCTCTATCATGTAGTAGCTTCCTTCTTCTATTGTATAGTTTGTTTATGGCTGGGGTCCACCAGACAGGATGCCTAACTTTGGAGGATTGGGTCTTGGTTTTATTTGGATTTGCATGATCCATGCATTCCTGAAGGTGTTCATAGAATGCGTTTATAAAGGATTCTGCAGCCTGGGCCGTATTTTCCACAGGCCCGGGGGCTTTGAAGGATTCCACCTCGGTTTTGAGGAGTGTGAAATTTGCTTTAGAGAAGTTTTTCACTGTGGTTTTCTGGGCAGGGGCTGGGGTTGGGATGTGAATATCTAGTGAGATTAGTTTATGATCTGATCTTACCAGTGAGGGATACACTTTTGGTCTGGAGCATAGAGTCCCCATGTTGGTGATGATCAGGTCCAGTATGTTTTCCCCTCTTGTGGGAGTGGCAACAAGTTGTTCCATAGCATTTGAGTTTATAAATTCTAGGAACCTTCGAGCTAGGGTGTTGGAGCTAGAGTAATGCTCCCAGTCTATGTTAGGGTAGTTAAAGTCACCCAATATAATGGTGTTTGGAGAGACCTTCATATTTTCCAGTGTTCTCAGGAAGGCCGAGTGAGGTTCCTGGGTTTGGGAGGGTGGTCTGTAGCAGGCTATAAACTGGAAGGCAGTTTTACCCACTGTTAGTTGCACATGGATAGTCTCTGATGCTTCGTGCTGTGCCACCAACCTGGAGGTGTGGGTATCTTTGACGAATATTGATACTCCCCCTCCTTTTGTGGTTCGGTCTAAGTTTTGGGGCCAAAAAACATGGTATGAGGTATAACCTGGTAGTGCTGGGGTGCTCTCGGGAGCCTTGAACCAGGTTTCTGTTACTGCACAGATATCGATGTTCTCCATGCTAAGGAGAGTTTTGAGTGCGTGCATCTTGAGGTTTAGACTTCTGGCATTGAGTAGCATTACTCTTAGTTTCTTATCCCTTGTGATACCTATGGAGGTGGGTTTGTCTTTTGAGCCTTGCCTAAAAAAGACACTATGGGGGTGGCAAGAGCCTTTGCCAATATCCGAAAGCCCAGGGGTGACAGGTGCAAGCCGTCCCTAGCGAAGCATCGTGGCTTGTGAAGCATGTCGTCCCAGGCAGACAGGCATTGGATCCCCTTTGAATGACACCAATACTTAAGCCAATTGTTGAAATTGATCATTTTGTCTTCATATTGTGGCATCATTCTTGGTGACGGTAAGATGCTACTCAAGATCAGGGTCATACCGGCCTGGGCTACATGCTCAGAGAGCTCCTCTATGTCTCTTTTCATGTAGTCCAGGGAGGTACATCTCAGGTCATTCACACCAGCATGGACAATGACTGAGTCATATTTGTACTTGCCTTGGAGTGACCTGAGTGCTTGTGTTATGTGGCGGATCCTAGCGCCCAATAGGCAGCTCACCGTGACCTTCTCCTTGTTCAGCCTGGTGAGCGGGACGTCAGTGTGTCTGATGATAGAGTCACCTATTACAAGTGTATCAGGTGTGTTGTTTAGGCTTAAGGGCTGTGACTGTTCGGCACACTGGCTTTGTGAGCTATGTGTTGCACGTGTTTTGTTTTGGGGTAGTGGTTGCTTGGGTGTCTGCTTTGGAGGTCTCTGCTGCTTAGGCAGATTTTTATTTAGAGCCTCCGAGTATGTTTTTGTGTGTTTATGTGTTTGGTTTGCTGTCGTGGTAGGTCTATGTGAGACTGGAATTGTAGTGAGTGTGGTTTCCTTCTCCTCCTGACTGGTTACGCCAGTACTGAGTTGAGAGAGCTTAGCCTCCAGTTTGGCTATATGGTTGCATCTCTCACATGTGTTGGAATTTGTTGGGAGGAGGAGAGGGTTGTCTGTGTACATGAGGCAGTTGTATATATAGATATAGATATAGATATAGATATAGATATAGATATAACTGTGTGTGTGTGTGTGTGTGTGTGTGTGTGTGTGTGTGTGTGTGTGTGTGTGTGTGTGTATATATATATATATATATATATATATATATATATATATATATATATATATATATATATATATATATAGGTCCCCTTCAAAACATCTAAAACCTATAACATCTAATTTCATAACACTGACCAGAACATCTAAAACCCAAAACATCTAAAACCATAACATTGAAGTTCATAACATCTAACAGTACAAATCACATGAAAATAACACCCCCTCCACATATAAAGACATATAATGACACCAAACTACGAAACACAATTTTTACTATGTTTCTGTGGGGGGGTGGCTTGATACAGTGGGGTTAGGAAATTTACTTTTTCCCACTGTAGTGCAATCTTGGAATTGGTATATTTAATTTACAGGGGGTGTGGGAGGCAGAGCCCCCCACATGGGGGGGGGTGCATGGGGGCTTGCCCCCTGCAGAAAAACATAGTAAAAAGTGTGTTTGATAGTTTGGTGTTGTTATATGTGGAGGGGGGGGGGTGTTATTTTCTTGTGATTTGTTAGATGTTATGAAATCCGATGTTTTGGGTTTTAGATGTTCTGGTCTCAATGTTATGAAATTAGATGTTATGGGTTTTAGATGTTTCAAAGTAGACCCATATATATATATATATATATATATATATATATATATATATATATATATATGTGTGTAGACAGATATAGATATATATGTATATATATATAGATATATATGTATATATATATATATATATATATATATATATATATATATATATATATATATATATGTGTGTAATGTAAAGACGTACTGTAAATAGAAAATAAAAGTTAAAATGTTTTATCTTAAAGGTTTTTTCAGAAAGCATCTGAAAAACAAAAAAATAGGCAAGTTAGTACACTAAAGATAAACACTAAACCCCTGAAAAGATTTTTGCCCACCTAAATCATACACATAAAAATCAAATATGACCCTAGTTAAATGAGATTAGTTTATGAAACCTAATAAAAATGTAACTGCAAACCACATAATTAAAAAGTGAAACTGAGCAAATTAGAACAGATGCTAAATATTTTGAAAAAGCTATAGAGCTAACTTATTTTAACATAATCACTACTACATAACTAAACAATAAATAAAAACAAATAACTGACTTGATTAAAGAACAATTTAAGGTTTTCTCAGAACTAGAATAGTAAATCATTTATAAAAAAGTACATCCATAAACTGTTATGAAAACTGTATAGACAACATACATTACATAATTACTGCTTCCTTCTGAAATAAGTTTGAAACAATAATTGACACTGAAAAAATATTGAACAAATGAATAAATAGAATATGTAGGGAAGCCATTTTATGGGATATATAACTTATTTTTCACAGTAATACAAGGGAACTGGTCCTTAATCTTTCAATACAGATATTTTCACACATACACATACAGACACACACAGACAAAATTATATATTGGGGGGATTCAATAAACTCCAGTCATTTTTGACTGCTGCAACGCACACATGGTAGCAAAGAAATTTAGATTCAGTAAGTGCTGTGTAGAGGCGCGCATCCCCACGCAAACAAGGTAAACACTGTGGCATGCTAATTACAGCATAAGCAGCTGAATTATATGCAAATCAACTAGTCTAACCTGGTGGAGCTATTCAACAAGCTGTAAAGCATCTGTGTAGACTCTGTTCTGGTTTTTCCTGCAAATTCTAAAATTTTGGAATACAGCCATGGAAAGGAGCCTACACAGACAGAATGCTAGGGGCTGCTGCTTTAATTAATTTGTATGTTCTACAGGCTGAAACCAATGCTGCTGCTGCTAATAGGTCTAAGCTGAGAAGGAGAAGAGTTTTCAGGCCCCGTTTAACTTATCACAATCTGCATGAGGTGGAAATTGCAGAGTCCTACAAGCTGGACATGGACACAATATAGGAACTCTGAGACCTCTGCCATCCTCAACTCTGAGTCAACTGAGGGGAAACTGGAGAGCAGGAGCCGACTGAGGGGAAACCATCCCAGTGGAGAAAAAGGTATGTGTAGCCCTTAGAATCTTAGCAACGTGTAGCTTTCTGAGACCAACAGAGGACGTACTGGGGGTGTCACAGGCATCAGTATCCTAAGTTTTCCCTTAGCACTTTGTTTGTGGTCCTGCAGACTTTTTTCGCTGCCCTGCTCTACTGTGAGCTGGAATACTAAGCCTAGCCTCAGTGGTACCAACACACCTCTCAACCACTAGCCATTCCTAAGTGTGACCTCTTTTCCTGACCATATAAAGTTGCCTAACACTATAGCTATTAATTTCCCACAGTTTCTCCAGCCAGCTTGGTTAACATGGGCATACTGAGGCAGTGTAGTAACTGCATCATGTTCACCAACAACCCTCTACTCCTAGTCCACACAAGCTCAACATGTGAGAGATGCAACTATATTAAGAACCTTGAATCCATACTCTTTCCCACACCAGTCAGTACATATGACAATGAGTGGGTTGTCAGCATATACACCTTACCTCCTACTCCACCCCAAAACATATCACACATACCTACATATGCAGAGGTCCTCATCAGAAAAACACAAAGGAAACCTGGCCAACAAACCTGGTATAACCACAACAAGTATTCACAGCAAAAATAAATATACCAGTACCACGAGACTGCACATAGTACTGTTCATCACTGTTTATTCGCAAGTAAAACTTTCACAGTTAAAACTGCTTCATCAGGCTTGGTGAGGTCCTCACCAGAAACATACCTAAACACCAGAGACCTCCAAAACACAAATACAAGCACACTACACATAATACTTCCTCTACAGAACACAATACACATAATAGCTCATGCATGAGTGTCTCACCATTGAAACCCTTAAGGCAAAACACAAAACCAAACAGATTTAGGTGATTCCATCGTGAGACACAGATGTCCCTCTCACCAGGCTGGATAAGGAAAATGTCACTGTCAGCTGTCTGTCAGGTGCTAGGACCTGCCATATCACACACATACTCAAGTCTCTCAACAATCATCATCAGCACACCCTTTCCCATTTTTTTCTACATGGGTTTGGGGTATCGTATTAACTGTCGCCAACTCTCTTGATTCAGTGCCACACTCCCGCCTTCTTCAACACTCATGCCTGACTGTCACAGATCTTCTTTCACATAATCCATCCACCTCTTTGCTGAACGTCTTCGCTTCCTGTTACCTTCTTTCTGCCTGTCCCAAATCTTCCTCACCAGATTGTCTTCTGCTTTTCTGCATATGCCCAAACCACCATAATCTGTTCTCTTTGATCTTTTCTGCAATTGGAGCTACCCTGGCTTCTGCTGTTATGTCCTAATTTCTTTGGCTGTCCTACACTGTGCATTCCATCACTCTTCTCAGGCACTTCATTTGCATCACCTCTAGCTGCTTCAACTGTTCTGCCTTTACTGCCCAGGTTTCTGTACCATACAGTAGTACTAGTCACACCACTGTCTTGTACACCTTCCTTTTCAGCTTCTTTGTCATTCTTCTGTCATAGACTACACCAGACACCCTATGTCAGTTGGCTGCAGTCCCTCTGATTCTAGCTTTGACCTCTTCATTCAGACTACCCTTCTCCTCAACTACCCCTCCCAGATACTTGAAGCTGTTTACCTGTTTCACTATCTTCCCTTCTATCTCTATCAGCTTCTTCTGATTTCCCCAATCTGCTGCCATCATCACTGTCTTATCTGTGCTTAGTTTCATTCCATGTGCCTTCAGTTTTGCATTCCATTCTCCTATCCTTTGCTGAAGTTCTAGCTCAGAGTCTCCCTGTAATGCCACATAATTTGCATACAGCAACTTTGTTGATCTGCCCCCTCTGACCTGTTTCCTAATGTAGTCCATCACCAGTATGAACAGCAGTGGGCTCAGAGCTGAACCCTGGTGTATACCCACTCCCACTGGGAACCCCTCTATGAGGCCGAACACTGTCCATACTTGAGTCACTGGGTCCTTGCACATTGCCTGCACTAATTCTACCAATGTTTCTGGGACTTCCCACCACCGCAGTCATACCTCTCAACCTGGAAACAACATAAAAAATCTGGACAAAGGCCCATGAAAAATAGGTATATATCGGTGTGCTAATTAACATAAAATTTACATACATAATTATGTAACCCCACCCACTCCACTGGAATTGTGGGATACCAACTTTCAAACACAATCTGAAGAACAGACAACCAAAACATGGCCCCAGAGTCCCCCTGAAGCCATTCCAATGTCCTATTACTTGGCTATTTCTCTCCATTTACCATAAACACTGTAATGTGCATAGTGTTTTAATTCTACAATGATTTGGATTTCATTTAAAACTTTTATTTTACATTTTATAGCACAAACACAAATAGACATCTGCTAAACAAAGCAATACAGTCTCACAATGCAAAAAGATGCAGCATTAAAACTTCTCTGCCCTTGAAACTCACCTTCATTGAAACAGCATTGAAACCTACATTCAAAGAAAATGCATCTGGCCAGTGCTAGATAAAAATTACCTTTGGGCTGTTTTCAAATCATAGGCACATTGCACACGAAACATACATGTGTTCTTTGATACACCTTCCTGACTATATTAAATTATATTGCTTGTGTAATACAGTACACTTGTTGGAGTGTGTTTTAAATTTATTGTTTTGAACATTTTTCCAGTAAACAATGAAACAAAATGCATGAATCAATGACAAAACTGCCCATTTCAGAAAATTTCCATCATAAAAGCCTACTCAAACTTCTACAATCCACCAGTATCAGTAAATATGCACAATCACTGCAGAAGTAAAAGTCATCTAAATAATTCCACATTGGAAATCAAAATCATACACACCCACACACCTAAATCTGCTGGAAAGCAATACAAATAATCCACACACCTAAATCTGCTGGAAAGCAATACAAATCACCCACACCTAAATCATCTGGAAAACAATACAAATCACACACACCTAAATATGCTGAAAAGCAATACAAATCACCCACACCTAAATCTGCCGGAAAGCACAATCACACACACCAACACACCTAAATCTGCTGGAAAGCAATACAAATCACCCACACCTAAATCGATTGGAAAGCAATACAAATCCCCACACCTAAATCTGCTGGAAAGCAACACAAATTACCCACACTTAAATCTGCTGGAAAGCAATACACAAGTCACCCACACCTAAATCTGCTGAAAAGCAATACAAATCACCCACACCTAAATCTGCTGGAAAGCAATTTGCTGTGCATACAAATAAAATGGAGCTTTTCTCCTCAGGTCTCTGCTGAAAAAGGGCACCTGCCCAGCCAGACCAACCTGGTTAACAAATGGCAAATAAAATAAATAAATATAAAATAAAATGCCATTCAGCAATGCATACAAAGCCATTCATCTTAAAAGAGCTAATTGCAGACTGCCAAGCCAAATGCCAAGTACGAAATGCTGCCCTTCAGCTTAAAAGAACTAATTAAGTCAATGCTGCCATTACAACTAAATCTCTGTTCAGAAATGTATACAAAGCTGTTCAGCTGAAAGGAGTTAATTGCAGACTGCTGAGCCGAGTGCCAAGTAGAAAATGCTGCCATGCAGCTTAAAAGAACTAACTTAACTAAGTACAGTGCTGTCATTACAAATAAATCTTGAAATCTCTTGCACATAAGACAATCTTTTATATGGAGGAAGAAGAAGAAAGATGTTATGGCTTGGATGGAACTACAAATGCTGTGCAATGCCGTTCAGAAGTACATACAAATAAATGCAGTCTGCCGAATGCTGCCGTTCAGCTTAAAAGAGCTGATAAGACAAATGCAGACTGCTTAGATGAAGTACACATGCTGCCATTCAGCTTAGTAAAGCTTAATAAATCTGCCAAAACACAAATGAATGTACAAATGCCATTCAGCTTGCCGAAATGCAAGTACAAATGCTATGCATACAACAAAAGTAATGGATGCATGACGCACATGCAGACAGTTCTTGGCAAGAAATGCAGATAAACACACACTTGTCAATTGTCCTGCATCCTAATCTGAATCCAAACTGCTCAGCTCCATGTTATCTTCTACTACTCTGTGTATCTGTTTATCAATCACCCTCTCCAGAACTTTCATGCAATGTGATAGGAGTTTGATGCCCCTGTACTGCCCACAGTTGTGGATGTCCCCTTTGTTCTTGTACACTGGCAAAAGTATGCTTATTCTCCAGTCATCTGGGATACATCTTTCTCTCCACATTGCTATGAGTACCCTCAGGAGTCATTTCTCCCCTATCTCACCCAGCATCTTTATCATATCTGCTGTGACCTCATCTGAACCTGCTGCTTTCCCCTGACTTCATTTTCCTTAGTGCTGTTCTTACTTCTTCCAGGGTGGGCTCCTCTTCTTCTCTCATTGTAGGCTGTTTCTGGGGCAGTACAGCTTCTGTGGAGTTTTCTTCATTCAGAAGCTGCTGGAAATACTCCTTCCATCTGCCTTTTATGCCTTGTGAACTGGTGAGCAGGTTGTCACTCACATCCCTTATGAAGGGTGTCTGACTATCTTCTTTTTTTCTCTTTGCCTTGCAACCTGATATAGTTTCTTTGTGCCACTTACTGGGTCACTTTCCAGAAGTTGTAGAGTGCCTCTGATGCCCTATTCTTTGCTATTGCAACTTCTTTCTTAGCATCTCTTTTAGCCAACCAGTAGTCCTTCCTAGCCTGGTCAGTCTTTTCTATCTCCCACTTCTTCCTACATTCCTTCTTTCTTTTGATGACTTCCTGGACTTCTGCATTCCACCACAAGCTTTCCTTATATACCTTATTTCCATACCTAGCTCGGCCACATGTCTTTTCTGTAATCCTGACACATGCTGTTTTTAGGCACTGCCATTCTTATTCAATTCTACATATGTCTTCTTCTTCTTGGGGTGCTAGAGCCCTGAGTAATTCCTTGAACTGAGAACTGGCTCTGCCAGGAGTTGAACTGGCACATCTGTTCCCATGGTCAGATACAGTGGTGCTACCTGAACGTGACTGATGTCTGCTGGATGAGCTCCCTTCACAGGGATGCCCAGAACCATGACCCCATGGACTGCCATGTCTGGGTGTGGACAGCATACTTACTGATGCAGCACTGGAAGTACTGCCGCTATGGGACTGTGACTGGTCATGGCCACATTGGCTGACAGAAGATGATGTGGCTGACCTACACCCACGAAGATGCCATTCTGCTCCCAGCAGACTTTTCATCACAGACACTGCTCATTCCATGACAATCATCCCTTGGTTCATCACACACACCCCTTGTTCCAATGTGCAATTCATCCGATCCATTGAATTGGCAACACAGTGGAGGTAGTCACTCATGTCAGACTGTGCCACATCTACAATCCTGAGCATTTGTCTGGAGCATCTATGGGAACGCGCCTGTGTCTCCATGATGGCCCTAAACATATGTTAAATGGCATGGGAAGAGACACCTTCACCTGGTGGAGCAGGGACTGCAGACCCACTCTGAGCACCCCTATCAACCCTCCTGCATGGAACCTTGCCCACACCTTGGCTACAGTCAGAGTCAACATGCACTGAAGCCACAGTAACCACACTTCCCTGATCAATGGCCTCACCCTCCAACTGTCTAATATCTGAGAGATCACTGGAATAGGTAGTCTTAGGCCTACTGACTGTGTCCAATAGCATTGCTGGGGGTGGCTGTATGTCAACCTCAATGTTCAATTCAGCCACTGCACCTGCCGACTCTATGTCAGCTTGGCCACCAACATCATCAGAATCTGCTGATACACTGATATCAGGTGGCAGAGGGCGCACACTCCCACTATCATGATCACCTGTGACAAAAAGCAACTAACACAGGAAAAAATTAATACCTGCACTACTGTAGTCCAATATATGTTAACAAAGTAACAGTGCTGCCACTATTATAGACAGTACAGCAATACACACAACAGGCCTGACATCAACAGCACACACTAAATATTTCTTTACATTGCTCAGCAGTACTGACATAAAAATGTTTGGCTTACCATCTGCAGATGAGATACTCCTCTGTAATCCAGATTGTCCTGGAAGAAGTTAAGCAAGAGGTAAGGGCAACTACATCACAATTAACAATAACACAGGGGTAATAATTTTACCCCTTTATATGTCCATTAACTATACTTTCAACAAGAATGTGACTGACAACTGCAACCTAAGCTAGTAAGTGTAGCAATTTTCAATCCCCCCCCCAAAAAAGACGTGACACAGAAATAACTTATTGATTTCAATTGTCTTACTATTCAACAGTATTCAACTGTTGAGATACCAAAGCCTACCTGGACGTGCCTCCTGGGATGTGCTTCCTTTCTCTGAAACTGTTGCTCCAACATCCAGCACATGCTGTATTGCACTCTACTGGGAACTGTCTGGATCCCTGATATTGGTCAGGAACTCTTCATTGGGTGTTAGTGGTGGTTCTGTAGCAAGCCTTCCCCCAGCAACCATCTGGTCACAGTCCACTGCAGGTGCCCTCCTCCATGCAGATGTGATCATGTCAGCAGTCCTGTGGTGCAGCTGCTCATATGTGCTGCCATGGCCAACCACGACATTCAGATCATCCACTATCTGTTGTCAAATGTGCATCCTACGTGCCATATCTCCCCATCCCCTTTCCAGCAGAAAAGCACCATATTGCCTAAAGGCATTCACTATAATGTGGTCCTTACCATCAGTAAAGGGAGAGTCTCTGAGTATTGACATGCCTGGGTGGCATACTCCTAGGTGTCTTAAACGACAGCAGAATGATAATACACATAAGTATCACATAGCTTCTAAATAATTATTTCCAGATAAAACAGAAAAGTTAGCCACTCAGTATTACACCAGGAGAAACATACGACACTTTGCAGATGTGAAGTATGACCAACAGGCATGGTGCAAAAACAAGAGGAGTAACCAGAGCAACAGATCCTTGTTTGTGCTATAGCAGTAACTTACCTTTGCTCCCCCACAAAAGAACAGGAAAATGACACATTTTACTAACAAACCATCTTTGCAATGCTAAAAGTGCTATCAAAGGAAATGTCCCTATAACATTTTACATATTTACAACAACGTAAGAAAACACACAAAACTGCTGGAGCAAGAAAGCAAGATGTACCAGTTCCTATAGTAAAGCCAAAGCTTGGACCAGAGTGGTAAAAAATCTTAATTTATTAAATCAAAATGGTGCAACACATCCTCGTTTAGTGCTTTCATCCACAAAGTAGTGGACTTCATCAGAACACTTTAACATACAACTGCCTGATATTTAAAAACATTTTGGCGCCAAAATCACCTTCATTCCAAATTTAAAGTGACATTTTCTGAAAACAAATATATAAAATAACATATACTTATGATGTCAATATTGCATATACAAATAAAATATGCACAGTCATCATTGTATGTAACTATAAATTGTTCATATATTCAATTATATAAATTCATAAGCTAATTATTATACATCCTGTAATATCATGCTAAAAATACATTCTAAAAATACATTCTAAAAAATCAATAAAACTTCTAAAAACTGGTGAGAAGCTGAATATAACATATAATACTGTAAGAATTACAGTTAATAAATGCATCACAACTATTTAAAAAAGAATATTAGTAAATTAAATATTTAAATAGATACATTTATAATGATATAAATATATAAATTAATCTTAACCAATGATATGTAATAGTGTATTACATAAAAGTATATTATATAAAGGTATATTATATAAAAGTATATTATATAAAAGTATAAAAGTATACGTGGAAGTAATATGTGATCTACAAACTCAACCAAGCTGCAGTAAAGGCTTAATGGATATAAAATCATTAAGTCCAGGCTCTCTAACTGCATCAGTTAGTATCTGCAAATAGGTTTTCCTTTTACCTAAAGATGCCTTAGTATTACCACCCCGGGGGCCATTCGAAACTTGATCAATAATAGCAGATTTAAAGTTATGAGCATCCCCACATATTGCCATCCTTAGTCCTAATACTATATAGATGGTCGTATATCCTCTTTTTAAAAAAATGCTCAATCTTGCCTATATAGTATGCGGGACATAACATACACTTAGCAAGATAAATATTAAATTTGCTATTACATTTTCCTTGTCTAAAGTATGTGGTAGTATGGATTCCGCTAAGGACATCACTTTTGATTTTTGTTTGTTCAATTTGGATGATGAAGCTGAGCATTTGGGGGCTCATCCCAAGCGGTCTAAGCCAATGAGGACTTATTCATCTGTGGCTAATCAGGCCAAAGGTACTGTTAATTGTAGCTCAAGCCCTCGGGCTAACAGCATTACTAATTATGCTCAAGTTGGCAATCGAGCGAATCGACTAGATAGTTTTTTAACCAAAGACTTTGATTTTACATTACACAGTCAAAATGTAACTAATGTTAAAAAAGGAACTGATTCTTTTGGCTCTTTAAAGGATATGATATATGCTTTGGGTAAACATTTGATTATTATTAAAGGGCTTAAGACTGACAATGCCTATTTGACTAAATGTATTTCTTTAGGTATCGTACCTATGGGGTTACTTTTTTATGGGAATAATTTTAGATGAACAATCTATTTCAGATTTTAATGTACTGTTTAACACTTTTGGTATTGAGTTTATGAAATTGTTGATTAAGAAAAATGATGAAAGGTTGTGTAAACTTTTGGTAAAGGTGGAGAAGCTGAATAATACTATTGTTAACGATTTACTGTTCCCTCAGTGGGAAAAGTTGTACGAGAAGCAGTATAGGTATACTATAGCAGTATCGGTATACGAGAAGCAGTATAGGACTACCAATAGTAAGGCACAGGTCATTTGTGACAAAAAAAATAAAAAATGATGAGGGATCAGGAACAGTATAAAACTAACGAAGCATATACTTGGAATATTAGAGATCACAGTCATAATTGTGATAATTATGGGGACAGTAATGAACAGGGATTTGAAAGTGATAGACATTTTAATTTTCAGGGGGGCAAACAATGCCAGGCTCCAAATGAGTGGAGAAAGGATTGGAAGTGGAAGGGTCCATCCCAAGAATGGAATTAGTTGTATCATGTGAATTGTCAGTATTAGACCATGAAGACCAAGACAATATTGTACAGTTAGTTAATTCAAGTTTAGACGCAAACAAGAAAGATGATGACATTGTACATATTTACAAGGACTTTAAGATATATAATTATACAGGAATTGACTTAAAACTTGAACATTTTACATTATTTTCTAAAGGGATGAAATACATCCCTAGTGTTAAGTTCAATGTTGTCGACATTATTACTGAAATTAAATTATTTTGTAGACGGCTGAGTCTGGCTTTACATTTCAAAGATGATACTACTACCTTCATTGGCGATGGCCTTAAAAAGAAAGGTATTTTCATACCACCTACCCACCCACCCTAGTGTAGCTAGTTTTGAGAAGCTAGTAACTCAGGATATTTATAAAATATATAATAATATCAGACATTGGAAAGGGCAAGACAATCTCACCCTTGGAGAAAGAGACGTCTTGGCTGAATTAATTAAAAATAAAGATATATGGGTAATGAAACCCGACAAAGGTGGAGGGGTGGTCTTATATAACACAATTGACTATATGAAAGAAATTTACAAAATTTTACATGAGTCAGGGAATTATGAACAAGTGTCGATTAATGAAATCAATATTGGACACAAACACATTGATCTTAGTATATAAGAATATTTATTAGATAATCGGATAACTGTAGATATATATATTTTTTTAAAAATCGAACATCCCATATTAGCCACTATTGTGGGCATCCCAAAGGTTCATAAATGTATTCAGTTTCCGCCATTCCATCCAATAGTATAATTTTGGATATGATGACATTAGTGTTAGATCACAATTACATTTATTACGAAGGAGACAATTTTAGACAAACCAGGGGGGGTAGGTATGGGGGCATCTTGTGCCCCCATATTTGCTAACCTGGCTATGTTAGAATGGGAAACTACTAAATTGTTCACGAGTAGTTATTATAAGTATGTAGCTCACTATTCTAGGATTTTGGATGACATTTTTATTTTATGGGATGGCCGTGAAGATAGTATTCAACCTTTTATTGAGTATATTAACAACCCTAGTCCTTTTTTAAAATTTACTTACGTTTTCAGTCATGAAGGTATCACTTATTTGGATACTTATATATATCATTCTAGACAAGGTTTTCAGTTTAATATTTATAGGAAACAAACCTTCTCTAATAATTATTTAGAATATACCTGCAATCACCCGAGACACATGCTGAGAAATATTTACAAGGGGCAGTGTATTCGAGCTGCCCAAATGAGCTCAAGTTATAGTATTATGGTAGATGAGATTTATTATATTAGGTCATTGTTTATAAGCAGAGGTTACCCTGTGTCTATATTGAATGGTGTTACGTATTACGTCACCCGAGAATGGGGTAAAAAGTATCCACACTTATTAGGTGCAGGGACTAGTATTAACAATGGACAACAGGTTGGAGGGTTGTCTACATGCCATAGTAGAGTATGTGTTCTTCAATATTTCCCCTGTGTTAATTATATTAAAAATAGTGTTAAACAGAATTGGAATATTTTGGTTCTCGACCAAGGAGTAATGAATATAATAGGTGATCGTCCCAATTTTGTTCATAAAATGGGGTTTAATCTTAAAAACATTTTAGAATATGGATTAAAATGTAGGAATGATATGATGTTGAGGAAACATACCACTAAATGTGGACGTTGTAACCAATGTTCCCATATATGGGAGACACAAGGGGTGAAACTTGAGAATATCAATAAGTCCTATGTATACTTTAGACAAGGAAATTGTAATAGCAAGTTTATTATTTATCTTGCTAAGTGTATGTTATGTACTGCATACTATATAGGCAAGACTGAGCGTTTTTTTAAAAA
Organism: Protopterus annectens; assembly: GCF_019279795.1. Taxonomy (NCBI): domain Eukaryota; kingdom Metazoa; phylum Chordata; order Ceratodontiformes; family Protopteridae; genus Protopterus; species Protopterus annectens. The sequence continues at coordinate 1,118,618,630 of NC_056732.1, read as the reverse complement.
GAGGATATATGACCATTTATATAGTAGTAGGACTAAGGATGGCAATAACACTTTATTTAGACATATTTATCGATGTGGGGATGCTCATAACTTTAAATTTGCTATTATTGATCAAGTTTCGAATGGCCCCCGGGGTGGTAATACTAAGGCATCTTTAGGTAAAAGGGAAACCTATTGGCAGATACTAACTGATGCAGTTAGAGAGCCTGGACCTAATGATTTTATATCCATTAAGCCTTTACTGCAGCTTGGTTGAGTTTGTAGATCACATTTTACTTCCATGTATACTTTTAGATAATATACCTTTATATAATATACTTTTATTTAATACACTATTACATATCACTGGTTAAGATGAATTTATATATTTATATAATTATAAATTTATCTATTTAAATATTTAATGTATTCATATCCCTGTTTAAATAGTTGTGATGCATTATTAACTGAAATTCTTACAGTATTATATGTCATATTCAACATCAGTTTTTAGAAGTTTTATTGATTGATTTTTTAGAATGTATTTTTTAGAATGTATTTTTAGTATGATATTACAGGATGTTTAATAATTAGCTTATGAATTTATATAATTCAATATATGAACAATTTATAGTTACATACAATGATGTGCATATTTTATTTGTATAAGCAATATTGACATCATAAGTATATGTTATTTTATATATTTTCTTCAGCAAATGCCACTTTAAATTTGGAACGAACGTTATTATTTTGGCGCTAAAATGTTTTTAAATATCAGGCAGTTGTATATTAAAGTGTTCTGATGAAGTCCACTATTTTGTGGATAACAGTGCTAAACGATGATGTGTTGCACCATTTTGATTTAATAAATTAAGATTTTTTTACCACTCCGGTCCAAGCTTTGGCTTTACTATAGGAAATGGTACATCTTGCCTTCCTGCTCCAGTAGTTTTGTGTGTTTTCTTACGTTGTTGTTGGTTGTTTGCTGATTTTTACATATTTATCACACAGCATTTCATTTTCATGCATTGGCAATCATGTATACCTCTGAAGTGGCTTGGCAAACATGCCCGCGCCATCATTACACTTCTACATAATCCATACAAATAAAAGTGTGAAAGCATTAAAGATTTTTTGGTACATGGCAGATTTAGTCTGCCTTACGTAAGGGGAAATGAAGAGCTTATTATAAAGGAATATTTCCTTGTCGAAAGTGTTCATGTTGTGGTTTTATAGTTAATAGTTTTTTTTTAAAAAATAATGGGAAAAGGATTCAGGTTAAAGGTTATTTTAGGTGTGAAGGTAAGGAGGTAATATATAGTTTAAAATGACCATGTGATAAATTTTATATGGGGAAAGCAAAATAAGTTTTTCTGCAAGAATAAGAGAACATATTAGGGACATTAAAAAGAGCAGGGTGGAAAGCCCTATAGCCCTTCACTTTCAAAGACTCCATAATGATAGTCCATTGGTACTACAAGCAACAATTTTGGAACAAATTAATAATGAATTTGTGAATGTCTGTGATATAAAGAAGAAGTTGTGGAAAAAATAATTAATTTTTATTTTGAAATGTAATAGTTTATCCCCAGAGGTCTTAATATGGAATGTAATTGGAAATGTTTTTATAATTGAATTATAATTATTTTAATTGTTTAATTATGTAATTGAAAGATGAGCTTGTATATTTAAGGGGTTTATGAGAGAATGAAATTTTACTCTGAAAAGGCTTAACAGCCTAGATGCTACAGGATATATTTTTTGTTTGTTATTTTAATAAAGAGTTTCAGTGTTTAAGGCAATTGGCTGTCTGTTTTCTTCATGGTTTTGGTGTGCTTTTTGTTATTGCTGGTTCTCTATAATCACCTGGGAAGGCCAGTGAGTCCTTTACTTCATTGCTGAGGATGTTTAGGGAGACATCCCTTGATTCAACCCAGAGAACTTTAGAAAGTTTCATGGTTCAGTCAGGAGAAGGAGTGATACCATCAGCACAGTTGGATGGTCTAGACTATAACCAGTGTAATCACAATGATGTGGTTCCAGGAATTTTAAATAAATGGCACGAGGAAAGAAGGAAACAAATCCTTTTTCCACTATTGGCAGAAATTTGGATGCAGCTGTAGCCACAGAAATATAGGTACTGTTGGAACAAGTGAGAAAATAGATTTTTAAAGAGACATCAGTGTTTTTACATTTGCAGAGTTAGCAGTATTTGGAACTGAACACCACACCAAGGGGTTTATGAGCAGTCAAAAGCCCTTTGGCTCCTTTTGATTTGGATAATGAAGAAGATAAGAAATGTCATGCTCGCCGGATAGCTGCAGCACACAGATATAGTTCAGAATGGGTTAATATTCTAGCGGAAAGAGACACAATCAAAAAACAAAAGATGAAAGAAGAGATCAAATCTGTGTGCTGGGAAATTACACAAAAGACTAATAATGGTTTCTTAGAAAAGTTTCTAACCAGGGTTAATGAAAAGTTGCTTTCTTTGAAAAAGAACTCATTGACAAAAATAAATCTAAACTTATCCATGATTTATGTGACTATTAAAGCAATCAAGTGTTCTTATTAACAACCAATCAGTGAAGGATGCACAGCTGCATCAGGTTTAAAGGTGAACTGGAAGTAGGAAGACAACAGGGAACTTCATACATTTTGGCAGGTAGTGTGGCATCCTCAATGGACTATGAAATTGAGGATATCACGTATTATCCTTGCTTGCCAGCTGTGGGCAATTCAGAATATCTTCATAAGACTTTTTCTGGGAAGAGGGATTGACAAAATGAAAATCAGAAGAGACCAAGAAACAGTCATGAATATGGACCGGACTTTAATAGGGAGACAGTTCAATGTTCTGTTGAAAAAGGTAAATGGTACTGATGTAATTAATCAAATGACTTGTACAAAGGATGTTGAATTTAATTATATAGTAAATTTGTCGGAATATACATTTTCGAATGATGAAATTTCTGTGTTGAATTGGTTTAAAATTTATCTCTACAGCTTTGCCTAGGATATATGAAATTTTTAAACTTATTAGAAAATGACATTTAAAAGACTATTTTAGGGGAGATAAGAAAAGTATTGAAGTGGTTGAGTGCATTAACAGTGATTCAGAATACAGCGATGAAACCTTTTTTCTTGCAGTTCAGTGTGTGTGAATCCAATGCCTATTATAATTTTAATAGATAAGGTATAACTTATAGAAGTGAATTTATACCCCATTTAGGTATTCTGCTATACAGAAATTTCTTCAGTACTAAATTACAGTGTAGAAAAGGAGTATAGTCTTTTTTATAACAACAAATTTGGGATAAAATATAATTTAAGTAAAAAATGATGGCAAAGTTTGCAATGTTTGAGTCATAATAGGAAATTAGTATTTAAACCAGCAGATAAAGGGGGCAAGCTGGTATTTCTACATTTCACACAATATTTGAAAACGTATTATGAGCATCTAAATAATGGTGAAGTATATGTGAAGATAGGATTAGAAATTTGCAATAAGGCATTGGATGAATATAAAGAATTATTAAATAAGGGTTTGAGATTGAAATATTTTAATTTTGAGGATGTACAATACAAATTTAGTAGGAATATTTGCACTATGGCTTACTTCTTCTGTTTACCCAAGATTCATAAAAGTTTGAAGGACCCACCAGGCTGTCCTGTTGTGTCAGCATGCAAATATTTTACTCATAACTTATCATGTTTCCCACATAAATATTTATTAACTGAAGTGGTTAAGTTACCATCCTATATTAGAGATGTGTGGTAGATGTGGTAAGCCTATATACAAGTATAAAACATTCATATGGTATGGAAGCATTATTATATTTTTTAGGGGATACCCCAAGTACCCATTATATTTTGGAATTAGTTTCTTTTTGTTAGAATAGTAATATGTTTGAATTTAATGGTGAATTATATAGGCAGCTACAGGGTACAGCCATGGGGGCAGCATTTGCCCCATGTATGCAAATTTAACTATGGGATTGTATGAATATTTATATATTTATGATACTGATTTTTTAATCAATTTGTTGTTAAATATTTTAGATTTATAGATGACCTAATTTTTATCTGTGAAGTGGGGCATGATAGTACAGGAAAAGTTATACAAGGTTTAAATATAAATAGATTTGGTATTTGTTTTGATGGCTTACACTTGGGAACAAAAGTAAATGCTTTAGATATTTCAATGAAGGGTATAGTTAATTGTAGTATAAAAACAAAAAAATTTTAAGAAATTTGAACAGTATAATTATATTTTACACAGTCAAAGTTGTCACCGCCCACACACTCTGAAATCTATACCATATGGTAAGTGGGTTTATATCATATGTTCGAAGTTCTATAGCTTTGAACATTAAAATATCGAATTTAAATCTTCGAAGTTATAAAACCTCGAACATATGTTAAAAAAACAAACAAACCTAAAACTAACAGCTATGGGCAGGGGGGCTGCACCCCCCTCACCCCCATGGGGGGGCTGCACCCCCACACCTCCACTCTTTAAATATACCAACTCTGAGACAGCACACATGGGGGGTGAAGTGGGGCTTGCCCCCCTGCCTAGACTAGTCAAGTAAGTTCCATTTTTTTTTTTTATTATATGTTTGATGTTTGAAACTTTGAACATTTCAATTTGATTATTTAATGTTCAAAGTTTTCAAACTTCGAACATATAATATAGACCCATGGTAAGTTTTTAAGAATAAAAAGGCTATGTAGTGATGAGGGGGATAGCAAACAAGAATTAGGGAAAGCAATCTAATTGCTTTGTAAGAGGGGATAGGAAAAATAAATAATTTGGGATGGTTTAAGAGACTACATGAACAACAGAGTGGATGTGATCAGTATATAAAAGTGGGATAAGAAGGATGGGGAATAGGGTAGAGGTGCAGAAGCAAATATTTTTTGTTACGACATATACCCTATTTTCGGAAAAATTAATTAGTTTAGTGAAATATTTTTGGGGTGTTTTGGGGAAAGGTAGAAATTTAAATTTTATTAGTAAAAATTAACCTTGCATCTCCTATATGAGAGAAAGAAGTATTAAAGATTTTAGGTACATAGCAGATTTAGTCTGCCCGAGGTAAAGGGAAATGAAGAGCTTATGTTAAAAGGAACATTTCCTTGTGGAAGGTGTTCACGTTGTGGTTTTATAGGTAATAGTTTTTTTTTAATTAATGGGAAAAGGTTTCAGGTTAAAGGTTGTTTTGGGTGTGAAAGTGAAGGGGTAATATATGATTTGAAAGGTCCATGTGATAAATTTTACATAGGAGAAAGCAAAAGAAGTTTTTCTGCAAGATTAAAAGAACATATTAGGAACATTAAAAATGGCAGGGTTTAAAACCCTATAGCCCTTCACTTTCAAAGATTCTATACTGGTAGTCCATTGGGACTACAAGCAACAATTTTGGAACAAATTAATAATGAATGTGTGAATGCTTGTGATATAAAGAAGAAGTTGTGGAAAAAAGAATCAATTTTTATTTTGAAATTTAATACTTTATCCCCCAGAGGTCTTGATATGGAATGTAATTGGAAATGTTTTTTTTTTTTATAATTGAATTGTAATTATTTTAATTGTTTAATTATGTAATTGAAAGATGAGCTTGCATAGAGTAGAGGGGTTTATGGGAGAATGAAATTATATTCTGTAAAGGCTTAACAACCAAGGAGCTAGAGGATATATGTTTTGTTATTTTAATAAAGTGTTTCAGTGTTTAATGTAACTGGCCATCTCTTTTATTTGTGGTTTTGGTGTACTTTTTGTTATTGGTGGCTGTATATAAAAGTGTAAAGGCTGTTGCTTCATATTTTTCTTAAATACATTTCAGCATAAGCAGTATGTAGCTGACAAAATGTAAGCATACGTTCTGAAGTTTGGTACTCCTCTATACAGATATATCCTGAAGAACTAGCATATGTGCAGTCTTCCCAACATAAACAAGTCTCCTCACCATCACCTAGCTATATGGTTGCCTTTTTATATGGTGTAGATTCAGGGCTGTTAGTATGATGATGATGCAAATGGAGTGTGAACAAATCAGAATTGCTGAATCCCAAATAATTGGGTCCATGTAGAAGTGTAAACATAGTCCAGGCACTCCCTCACTGATTGGTTTTATTGGATTGCAACTGTGAATAATTAGTGATTAGGAGAAACACAACAGCACTGCAGGCTGCCTTACTTCCACTGAGTGTTTCAGGTTACATCTATAAAGTGCTAGATGTAAGGTTGGAAATGTAAGTAAGCAACATACAATTCACATGTTGTGTTCCTTAACATCCAGCCTGCCCTGCATTTATTGGCAACCGCATATGATATTATTTCCACTTAATATCCTCACACATTTCAAGGCCAATGATATATAATGGCATACACACTGCATGTCTCAGATTACTGGTCAGATAAATGAAGAATGGGCAACAAACACAGAAATGTAAGAAAGAGCTGTATATTTGAAAGCAATAACCATGACTGGTTGTGTGATCACTAGTACTTCATGCAAAAATAATAAATCTATAAAAACACTTGTACGGTTTGACATCACTGTAGATGCTGTTGCAGTTGGTTATGTGCAGACTGGGTTTAAAGATAGCTTTTTGGTAAGCTATACAGTTGTATCAAACTGAGCATGCATAGCTCAACTGTAAAAGCAAGTATGCATGCATTAGTCTGTAGCACAAACCAAGAGTACAATATTAGACTTTAGTCAGAGGATGTGTGTTCAAACAGCACACTATACAATGCTGTTAATTCCTCAATGCTATTTCAAATAAATTAAAACCTCTAAACCAGTGGTACAAATGCCTTGCTGTAAACTGTAATCTGTATAACTGGAACTATCATATGTGCAATATATGCACATATCAATGATCAGTTGCTGCAATCTGTAGTATAGTGTGCATCTGTTTGGAAGTGGTAGTCATAAATATCATAAATATCAAAGTTAAGATAATAGAGTCAAATAACTGTATTAATGCTTTGTATGTCACATATGAAGGTACTAATCTTAACTTTTTCTTTCTCTCATCCCATCTCTTAGCTCTCTTTGTATTATTTTATTTTTATTTTATTTCATATTATTGAGAAATTGTGTCATTTTGTATTGTATTTTATTTTATGCATTATTTTTATTTTTATGTTATGTTATTTAATTATAGAAAAATAATTCTTATTTTATTTTTATTTTACTTTATTTTATTTCCCTTTTTTAATTTTATTACATGTCATCAAAATGTGTCCATGTCATTCATGTGCACCACATCACTAAATGCTCCACAGCACATCAGGGTAGGTCTGTCCCACATGATCTGCCTGCCCCCTCCACTTGCTCCACCCCCAATACCCAACACATCTGGAAGCCAACCTGGCAGCACTGCTCTGCTGCTCCTGCACTACCTGCACCCTCAGGTAGGCCTGCCCTGGAGGCTGGTCCAGTGGTACCCTACAGGAGCAGGGGTTGATGTGATGATTTTATCACCTGCACTGAGTTGCCAGTGATGTTGCATAGGGCTGTGCACCACTCCTATGCCAGCTGGAGATGCTGCCCTCCCTCATTGTACAGAGTACTAGGAGGGGAAGGAGACATCAAGACAGCCAGCAGCAAAGTGAGGTGACAGTGATGACAGTCCAGTGAGTGAGGACTAGAGTCTTACTGTCACCCAGCTTGACCGCCATGGGTTCAGGTTGTCATTACCCTCACTCCAATCATGGTTTTCCCAAATGTTTGTGTCCATCACTGTCCCGGTCTCTTGTTTGTCCTGTCTGTCTGTCTTATCTACTCAGCTTACCTGACCCACACATCCTTACATTCCTTCCCCAACATTCCTCTCTCTCAAAAAAAAAATGGCATCTGTCCCACAAAAAAAAAAATCTTCCCATACATAGCTCTCCATTTTGGACATGCATCTTCTTGACACACTTGATTTGGACCAGTTGGCTATACAAAATGATTGTGTTGTGGTCACCCCTCTCTCTGGAGGTGACAGTCCAAATTCAGTTAATATTTTCAACATATATTCACTTTACACTGTTAATGAACTGGATAGCTATAGTTCTTCCTCCCTCCCTCCCTCCTGCACATTCCTGCCCTTCTTTTCCTTTGTTTTTCCCCCTGCTTGCATCCCATTTTACCACTGTCCTATCTACTCCATTTCACTTCTTTAATGCATTTTTGCGTGAAGGTGCATATTGTATACCAACACAGAGCAATGTGAATGGCAGCAATACATTTAAATATATTTAAAAGTATTATATACACCTGTAAACATATTATGTGCACCTGTATTCAAACTCAATACCATCTGGCCCCAAAAACATATGTATCAATGCATTAACACATGCTGCCACAGAGTCAGTTAAGTAGCAGGTGTATTGCATACACTCAATACTAACTGTTAGACTTTAGCAATGAGGATCACATTTGTGCACTGCTTAGTTACAGATAAACATGTATCTCACATGCATTTGCACTTTGCTAGCCATCGCACAAACCCACTGCTCAACGCTGTATAGACATTTACATATTATTCTGTATTACTGCTGTTTTTGTCCATTCCCTGTGTATGACATGAAACTACACATGGAAACATTACAAATGGAGGGCCCTATCTAACAATATGTCACATATGTACAATACATCTATGTGTTGTCAACCCCCCCCCCAAGCACTGCAATTTTAAGAAATTTGAACAGTATAATTATATTTTACACAGTCAAAGTTGTCACCGCCCACACACTCTGAAATCTATACCATATGGTAAGTGGGTTTATATCATATGTTCGAAGTTCTATAGCTTTGAACATTAAAATATCGAATTTAAATCTTCGAAGTTATAAAACCTCGAACATATGTTAAAAAAACAAACAAACCTAAAACTAACAGCTATGGGCAGGGGGGCTGCACCCCCCTCACCCCCATGGGGGGGCTGCACCCCCACACCTCCACTCTTTAAATATACCAACTCTGAGACAGCACACATGGGGGGTGAAGTGGGGCTTGCCCCCTGCCTAGACTAGTCAAGTAAGTTCCATTTTTTTTTTATTATATGTTTGATGTTTGAAACTTTGAACATTTCAATTTGATTATTTAATGTTCAAAGTTTTCAAACTTCGAACATATAATATAGACCCATGGTAAGTTTTTAAGAATAAAAAGGCTATGTAGTGATGAGGGGGATAGCAAACAAGAATTAGGGAAAGCAATCTAATTGCTTTGTAAGAGGGGATAGGAAAAATAAATAATTTGGGATGGTTTAAGAGACTACATGAACAACAGAGTGGATGTGATCAGTATATAAAAGTGGGATAAGAAGGATGGGGAATAGGGTAGAGGTGCAGAAGCAAATATTTTTTGTTACGACATATACCCTATTTTCGGAAAAATTAATTAGTTTAGTGAAATATTTTTGGGGTGTTTTGGGGAAAGGTAGAAATTTAAATTTTATTAGTAAAAATTAACCTTGCATCTCCTATATGAGAGAAAGAAGTATTAAAGATTTTAGGTACATAGCAGATTTAGTCTGCCCGAGGTAAAGGGAAATGAAGAGCTTATGTTAAAAGGAACATTTCCTTGTGGAAGGTGTTCACGTTGTGGTTTTATAGGTAATAGTTTTTTTTTAATTAATGGGAAAAGGTTTCAGGTTAAAGGTTGTTTTGGGTGTGAAAGTGAAGGGGTAATATATGATTTGAAAGGTCCATGTGATAAATTTTACATAGGAGAAAGCAAAAGAAGTTTTTCTGCAAGATTAAAAGAACATATTAGGAACATTAAAAATGGCAGGGTTTAAAACCCTATAGCCCTTCACTTTCAAAGATTCTATACTGGTAGTCCATTGGGACTACAAGCAACAATTTTGGAACAAATTAATAATGAATGTGTGAATGCTTGTGATATAAAGAAGAAGTTGTGGAAAAAAGAATCAATTTTTATTTTGAAATGTAATACTTTATCCCCCAGAGGTCTTGATATGGAATGTAATTGGAAATGTTTTTTTTTTTATAATTGAATTGTAATTATTTTAATTGTTTAATTATGTAATTGAAAGATGAGCTTGCATAGAGTAGAGGGGTTTATGGGAGAATGAAATTATATTCTGTAAAGGCTTAACAACCAAGGAGCTAGAGGATATATGTTTTGTTATTTTAATAAAGTGTTTCAGTGTTTAATGTAACTGGCCATCTCTTTTATTTGTGGTTTTGGTGTACTTTTTGTTATTGGTGGCTGTATATAAAAGTGTAAAGGCTGTTGCTTCATATTTTTCTTAAATACATTTCAGCATAAGCAGTATGTAGCTGACAAAATGTAAGCATACGTTCTGAAGTTTGGTACTCCTCTATACAGATATATCCTGAAGAACTAGCATATGTGCAGTCTTCCCAACATAAACAAGTCTCCTCACCATCACCTAGCTATATGGTTTGCCTTTTTATATGGTGTAGATTCAGGGCTGTTAGTATGATGATGATGCAAATGGAGTGTGAACAAATCAGAATTGCTGAATCCCAAATAATTGGGTCCATGTAGAAGTGTAAACATAGTCCAGGCACTCCCTCACTGATTGGTTTTATTGGATTGCAACTGTGAATAATTAGTGATTAGGAGAAACACAACAGCACTGCAGGCTGCCTTACTTCCACTGAGTGTTTCAGGTTACATCTATAAAGTGCTAGATGTAAGGTTGGAAATGTAAGTAAGCAACATACAATTCACATGTTGTGTTCCTTAACATCCAGCCTACCCTGCATTTATTGGCAACGCATATGATATTATTTCCACTTAATATCCTCACACATTTCAAGGCCAATGATATATAATGGCATACACACTGCATGTCTCAGATTACTGGTCAGATAAATGAAGAATGGGCAACAAACACAGAAATGTAAGAAAGAGCTGTATATTTGAAAGCAATAACCATGACTGGTTGTGTGATCACTAGTACTTCATGCAAAAATAATAAATCTATAAAAACACTTGTACGGTTTGACATCACTGTAGATGCTGTTGCAGTTGGTTATGTGCAGACTGGGTTTAAAGATAGCTTTTTGGTAAGCTATACAGTTGTATCAAACTGAGCATGCATAGCTCAACTGTAAAAGCAAGTATGCATGCATTAGTCTGTAGCACAAACCAAGAGTACAATATTAGACTTTAGTCAGAGGATGTGTGTTCAAACAGCACACTATACAATGCTGTTAATTCCTCAATGCTATTTCAAATAAATTAAAACCTCTAAACCAGTGGTACAAATGCCTTGCTGTAAACTGTAATCTGTATAACTGGAACTCTCATATGTGCAATATATGCACATATCAATGATCAGTTGCTGCAATCTGTAGTATAGTGTGCATCTGTTTGGAAGTGGTAGTCATAAATATCATAAATATCAAAGTTAAGATAATAGAGTCAAATAACTGTATTAATGCTTTGTATGTCACATATGAAGGTACTAATCTTAACTTTTTCTTTCTCTCATCCCATCTCTTAGCTCTCTTTGTATTATTTTATTTTTATTTTATTTCATATTATTGAGAAATTGTGTCATTTTGTATTGTATTTTATTTTATGCATTATTTTTATTTTTATGTTATGTTATTTAATTATAGAAAAATAATTCTTATTTTATTTTTATTTTACTTTATTTTATTTCCCTTTTTTAATTTTATTACATGTCATCAAAATGTGTCCATGTCATTCATGTGCACCACATCACTAAATGCTCCACAGCACATCAGGGTAGGTCTGTCCCACATGATCTGCCTGCCCCCTCCACTTGCTCCACCCCCAATACCCAACACATCTGGAAGCCAACCTGGCAGCACTGCTCTGCTGCTCCTGCACTACCTGCACCCTCAGGTAGGCCTGCCCTGGAGGCTGGTCCAGTGGTACCCTACAGGAGCAGGGGTTGATGTGATGATTTTATCACCTGCACTGAGTTGCCAGTGATGTTGCATAGGGCTGTGCACCACTCCTATGCCAGCTGGAGATGCTGCCCTCCCTCATTGTACAGAGTACTAGGAGGAGAAGGAGACATCAAGACAGCCAGCAGCAAAGTGAGGTGACAGTGATGACAGTCCAGTGAGTGAGGACTAGATTCTTACTGTCACCCAGCTTGACCGCCATGGGTTCAGGTTGTCATTACCCTCACTCCAATCATGGTTTTCCCAAATGTTTGTGTCCATCACTGTCCCGGTCTCTTGTTTGTCCTGTCTGTCTGCAATTGCTTCCTTATCTACTCAGCTTACCTGACCCACACATCCTTACATTCCTTCCCCAACATTCCTCTCTCTCAAAAAAAAATGGCATCTGTCCCACAAAAAAAAAAATCTTCCCATACATAGCTCTCCATTTTGGACATGCATCTTCTTGACACACTTGATTTGGACCAGTTGGCTATACAAAATGATTGTGTTGTGGTCACCCCTCTCTCTGGAGGTGACAGTCCAAATTCAGTTAATATTTTCAACATATATTCACTTTACACTGTTAATGAACTGGATAGCTATAGTTCTTCCTCCCTCCCTCCCTCCTGCACATTCCTGCCCTTCTTTTCCTTTGTTTTTCCCCCTGCTTGCATCCCATTTTACCACTGTCCTATCTACTCCATTTTACTTCTTTAATGCATTTTTGCGTGAAGGTGCATATTGTATACCAACACAGAGCAATGTGAATGGCAGCAATACATTTAAATATATTTAAAAGTATTATATACACCTGTAAACATATTATGTGCACCTGTATTCAAACTCAATACCATCTGGCCCCAAAACATATGTATCAATGCATTAACACATGCTGCCACAGAGTCAGTTAAGTAGCAGGTGTATTGCATACACTCAATACTAACTGTTAGACTTTAGCAATGAGGATCACATTTGTGCACTGCTTAGTTACAGATAAACATGTATCTCACATGCATTTGCACTTTGCTAGCCATCGCACAAACCCACTGCTCAACGCTGTATAGACATTTACATATTATTCTGTATTACTGCTGTTTTTGTCCATTCCCTGTGTATGACATGAAACTACACATGGAAACATTACAAATGGAGGGCCCTATCTAACAATATGTCACATATGTACAATACATCTATGTGTTGTCAACCCCCCCCCCCAAGCACTGCAACCCTGGTGTCTCAGTACTTTTTCAACAAATATATCAACCACAGTATAACATGTAATATCAAATGTGTGATATGCAATTCACGTCAATCTGTTAACATGCAGGACTAAAACTACTGACCCATATGCCTAAAAAAGCCTTATCTGCAAGGCTATGTAAAGAATCATCATGGCCCTTATCCACAGTGACATAGCTGACCTTCAACAAACCTGATCTGACCCATTTTGTTTTTGTCAGGGGTACATCCTGCTTATTGAACCTTGTGAAATTTTGGGATACTGACCCCAAAGACCTGGATAAGGGATAATAGGACCTACTACCTATGTTGAGTCATCCAAGTCCTTTGACACTATCCCCTATTCATGTCTCATAGTCAAGATTTCACATGTAGGAATTAAGACATACAGTAATAGAGGGATAGGCAACTGGCTCATGGACAGAACACACACTCTCAAAGTTGAGGACTACACCTCCATGACTAGCCACTTACCATTAAAATACCACAAAGATCTGTGCTGGGACCTCAACTGTTTAAAAAGTACATCCCTGAGGTGCAGAAAATGGTAGCTGGCCTGTGGATTACCAACTCTGAAGATGACTGGTAACTGAAAGCACTAATATAGAGTCCCCCAATGATGGTAACATATTACAGAAGGGACTACCACATACCAATGATTGGTGCCAAACCCACGGACTGAACCTTAAAGCATACACTGCTTCATTGTCCCCTTTGGCAATGAAGTACCCCTGCTAATCATGATATACATAACACCCCTCTAATCTCAAACACAGTGTTGTGAGACTTGGGAACACATGGTGATAGCAATGTACACTTTCATCACTATGTGTGCAAAGTGCTGACACACACATTCTGCATTGTGCACATACATATGGACACTACATCCGAGACCAGGGTAGTCATACCTCTGTTCTCTACGCTTATCAGACCACTAATTGAGTACAGTGCTCCCTTCTTTCTGTACCTCACCAGACACCTGCTGCAATTGGAAAAGACACAGGGTTGTACCTGGGAGACACCAGGGCCTCCAAACATGACATACATGGAAACAGTGAAAGGCTATCACTGTACTCAGTATTATACAGGATGTTGAGAGGTGACCTATATCTGCCCTACAGAGCAGTCTCAGACCCTGCCCTACTGGAAATGCTGGGCATCTAAAAATCAAATGGAACAAGAACAACTTGGTGCATGGTTCTCAACCTAGCCTATGACATAAACAGAACATACTGGGGAGGCAGACATATCCCCCAACAACTTGCACCCCTCTGTAATAGGTTGCCACTGCATGTGAAGCAGCTCTCCTCAATGGCCCTGTTCAAGTGCAACCTTGACTACTGGTTGGGTGATTGTAAAGTCACCTCTGGGGTAGGACCTATGTCCCTCATGGACACGGCCAGTTGGTGCTGCTCGCAAAATCGGTCTGTTAACAACGATCATCCACTTATGCAAGGGTACTTGTGTTTTTACACAGCTAGGCTTCTAAACATCGTAGGGCCATTAGGCTAGCAGCCTCCTATGAACCTATGTAACTATGAGCCTATGCAGGTCTTCCAACATGTTGACTCCCAAATGGCCTGCTGATGTCATCTAGTATAAGTTCACCTTCACTCTTATACAAGTTAGACTTGTGCTGTGGTCCATGTGTAAAGTACTGTGTTCTGTAGTCTGTGTACTTAGGTAGGGATTCTGTTCTCACTGCAGTCAACTATGCATGTTTGTGTGTGTGTGTGTGTGTGTGTGTGTGTGTGTGTGTGTGTGTGTGTGTGTGTGTGTGTGTGTGTGTGTGTGTGTGTGTGTGTGTGTGTGTGTGTGTGTGTGTGTGTGTGTGCATTGTCTCTAGACAGAAGAGCAGAAGTATGTATCCCACAGGTACTGCTCCAATACATAGGATTGACAGTATTTGGATTCTTTCAGATGCCTACACATCCATTTCATGTAGCCCACCCAACATCTTGTCTCCCACATGACCTACTGATGTCATCTACTAATAATGGAAGCTGTTGAAGACTGGGGAGGCAGAGGGTGAGAGAGGCACTTAGTGATCTAAAAAGGGCAATTTTTTATAACTATTTAGTACCACAACATAAGTTCACTTGGAGGACATTTTAAACTTAGCCAATTCCCTTTTGGTGCTTGAGTTTTAAGCTTAGCCAATTCCCTTGTGGTGCTTGAATTAACATTTTCTGATTGGTCTTACATATCCCATGGCTGATAATTGCATATTATCCCTAGTGAGAATAACTGTGATCATACCATAGCTAATTTGAGGAGACCCATGTAAGGGATGCAGCATTTATGAACTGCCTCTATCCATTAGTGCTGTGACAGTCTTTTCTAATATTTTGACCTTCCTGTAGATTGCCATCTTGCTTCTGTTACTGCACATCTCTTTATTTAATGAGTCAGTATTTTTTAGGCCTTCTTCCATATTTCTATTCTGTGACTTTTTTTTGCTACAGCACTTTGTTATGGGTCAACTAATTACTCCTCATGGAGTATTATATTGCACAGGATTATACAATATGTCTGGGCTCTGCCACGTTTTTCCTTTTCTCATTTTCTAATGCTGTATTACATCATGCTGAGATGCATTATCTTACATGCTAATGCTGTATTACATCATGCTGAGATGCATTATCTTACATGCTAATGCTGTATTACATCATGCTGAGATGCATTATCTTACATGCTAATGCTGTATTACATCATGCTGAGATGCATTATCTTACATGCTAATGCTGTATTACATCATGCTGAGATGCATTATTTTACATGCTAATGCTGTATTACATCATGCTGAGATGCATTATCTTACATGCTAATGCTGTATTACATCATGCTGAGATGCATTATCTTACATGTTCTACCCATGATTTTCTTTCTTTGAAAGTTGTTTTTAATACTTTCTATTTGTTCACTGTTTCCAAACAACTACGCCTGTATCAAAATTCTTGCAGTTACTAAACAGATCCTTTTTATATTCTTGACTTTGTGTTCCTTCTTTAATATATTACTTCTTGCATCTTTCTTTGTTCACTAATAGTTATTGCCACATGTTGTGCAGCAGAATTGGCCTTTATAGAAATTGATGGATTGTGAAATACAAAACGCATGCTATTATTGTCTGAGGCATTTATTGGGTAGAGTGGCTATTGACTCCATCCAGTAAATTTCCCTTTTTTCAATTTTAGGAACTATCCACTATATCCTTCTTTATTCTATCTAACCTTATCCCAAACTCAAGAGCATTTATCCATTCAACCATGAAGATACCACTGTCTTCCAAGCAATTGTTACAGCACACTGATAGTGCAATTAATTATTTTCTTCTATATTTTGAATTACAGCAACTTGGATTTTGAAATGTTCACATTGTAAGCAAATCCTGCAATTTGCTACTTACTCCTAATTTTTATAAAAGTTACTGCAACTGTTACAAATAGTATACATATATATATGTATATATATATATATATATATAGATATACACACACACACACACACACACACACACACACACACACATATGTGTGTGTGTGTGTGTGTGTGTGTGTGTATGTATATATATAAATATATATATATATATATATATATATATATATAGATAGATATATGTATGTGTGTGTGTGTGTGTGTGTGTGTGTAATTATAAAAACAAATAGGTGCCCAATAATAACCAGTAACAATACGACCCTTTCTTTATTGCACTTGAGAGCTATCTAACACACCAATGTATGTGGCCTCCTTGGCTACAGAAAGTACATAATCATAGAACATTCTAATAATGAGTAGATGTCCATGTACTTCTCAAATGACAGCTAAATCCACAATTGCAAAGTCTGTCTTGATAGTTATGTTCAGGTTTCAGAGTAATTAATTTTTCAAGCACTTAAAAGTACAACCCCAAGTGTGCAATATCATAGCCAACATATAAGCTATTTTAGATCTGAAGAATAGAAAAAATATATAACATAAAAGAAAGCAAACTGATGCCCTGTTACTTCATGGCTGTTTTGGAACAAATAGCATCAACTACCTTGAGAAAAGATTAGAAAACACACACACACAGCATCTTACACATAACAGAGCCCAGCAGCTTACACATAACGGAGCTCAGTGGTTTACACATAATGGAGCCCAGCAGCTTACACATAATGGAGCCCAGCAGCTTACACATAATAAATGGCAGTGCTTATTTTGTGACTCTGGCAGGAAGTTTCCTTACTATGGGTGACTCTCTGGCAGCAATCCTTCCCATGCATGTTCGTGTTTAAAATTCATGCGACGAACGCATGGTTCCTAGCAGCTGTAAAAGTGGAGGGTCACTCCCTTCCCTTCCCTCTATGGTTCCGGTGCCTATGCATCTACTATAAGTTCAGCTGCAGTCTTGTAAAAGTCAGACTTTTTAGTTGTGCTTGTATAAAGTACTGTGTTCTACAGTCTGTGTACTTACATAGGTGTGGGTTCTGTTTTCACTGCAGTCCACTGTGTGTGTGTGTGTGTGTGTGTGTGTGTGTGTGTGTGTGTGTGTGTGTGTGTGTGTGTGTGTGTGTGTGTGCGTGCGTGTGTCTGTGATCGGTTGTTTAACATTACAGAGAGGATTTTACAACATGTGGGATATTGTTATTTTCATCTCAACAGACACTGCTGATGTCATCAGCTATAAAGTGTTGTTGGAGACACTATAAGTTGGGGTTGATCTATGGTGCTTGCATAAAGTACTGGGTACTGTAGCCTGTGTAATTAGGTAGAGGTTCTATTCTCACTGCAGTCAACTGCATATGTGTGTGTGTGTGTGTGTGTGTGTGTGTGTGTGTGTGTGCTCTGTTGCTTAACATTACAGAAAGCATTTTACACCAGCATGTGGGACACTGTTATAATCTTCTCAACCGACACTGCTGATGTCATCAGCTATAAAGTGTCTGAGACACTCTGTCAGACTTGAGCTGCGGCTCTTGCCTTAAATATAGAAGTCTGTTGTCTCACTGCAGTCAACAGGGTGTGTGTGTGTGTGTGTGTGTGTGTGTGTGTGTGTGTGTGTGTGTGTGTGTGTGTGTGTGTGTGTGTGTGTGTACCAGGGTACCAGGGCAGGGTCAGACACTGGCCTGGAGGTCAGGCAGATGTCACCTCATCCAACACCAAACAGATTACAGTGACATGGCTTTCGCTCTATCCATATACATCATGGCATGGTTTGTAGGCCCTGTGTTATCTTGCTGAGAAAGCCCTATGGTCTCTCCACTTGCTGCATGTGTCTGGTGAGAAACATGCAAAAGAGAGCATTATACTGTATTACTGTTCTGATGAGGTAATACAGTGCTGTCATACATTCCTATGATCTGCATATAATGGAATGACGTATGATGTGCACAACATAAGCTTTCAATACCACTGTGAACACTTGGTCGAAGTTCAGACTGCTATCTTCATGTGTTCCCAGTGCTGGCATCACTGGGTGTCATACCTCTCAACTGTACAGATTTTCACAGAATGTCCAGATTTTGCCTCATATGTTTGGTCCATTTTTCATAAAATTGTAGTTTTCTGGCAAATTAGTGGCAAATCATTAAAGCTTGAAGTTAGAAAATAATGGCAGGCATTTGAGTTTCAGGCTTCATATGTTTCAGAAAATTCATGCTAATGCAAAACCTGTTATTCTATCAACTTCCTAAGTTTGTAAGAGTAATATTTAAAAATTGTCCCTCTTTTATGGCCTTTGTCCCACTTTTATTTATGTCTTTGTCCAGATTTCGTGTTCTAATAGGCTGAGATGTATGCTGGGTGTCAACATAGCAGGACTGTTGTCAGTGATGTCATTAACATGAAATTCTACTTTGCAGATGGATAAGATGCAAAAAGACACATTTCTGCATTTAGTTGTACATCATGTGCGTTAGTTTCCAGTCATTTGTCTGTGTCAGCTCATCCTGTACCCTGCTATCCTCATTGGCGGACTCAATGATTGCACCCAATATTTAAAATCAGCAAACTTGGCAAGGAAAAGGCCATATACTTTAACCTGAACTGTCGATAAATGAAGGGCCTAGCACAGATGCCTGGGGTTTGCCAGTGGTGACAGCTGTACTGGTACAGGTTGATTCACCAACTTTCACAGTATGTGTTCTGTTGATGAG